>NC_090651.1:188903917-188906417 GCF_040937935.1 Hyperolius riggenbachi | reverse complement strand
CTGGCCCCGCCGGCAGCCACTTCCTGTTTCGGTGACAGGAGCTGAGAGGCTGGGGACGCGAGTGATTCTTTGCGTTCCTGGCCACAATAGCGCCATCTATGCTGCTATAGCATATATCATATACCATATAGCAGCATAGAGGGTGCTAATGTGTCTGGGAACGCGAAGAATCACTCGCGTCCCCAGCCTGACAGCTCCTGTCACCGAAACAGGAAGTGGCTGCCGGCGGGGCCAGGAGGATCGGAGGGAGATGGCGAGGGCACCAGACAGCTGCAGGGGGCTATTGGAAGCCCTAGGTGAGTAAAACTCATTTTTTTTGTTTGACTTAAGTGTCCCTTTAAGTCCTCTTTTCCATGGACTGTTGAGCTGTGTGCTCAGCAAGCAGTTACCAGGCAGCAACAAGCAGTTACCAGGCAGCAACAAGCAGTTACCAGGCAGCAACGAGCAGTTACCAGGCAGCAGTGAGCAGTTACCAGGCAGCAGTGAGCAGTTACCAGGCAGCAGTGAGCAGTTATCATGCAGCAACAAGCAGTTACCAGGCAGCAGTGAGCAGATACCAGGCAGCAACAAGCAGTTACCAGGCAGCAACAAGCAGTTACCAGGCAGCAGTGAGCAGTTACCAGGCAGCAGTGAGCAGTTACCAGGCAGCAGTGAGCAGTTATCATGCAGCAGTGAGCAGTTACCAGGCAGCAACAAGCAGTTACCAGGCAGCAACAAGCAGTTACCAGGCAGCAACAAGCAGTTACCAGGCAGCAACAAGCAGTTACCAGGCAGCAACAAGCAGTTACCAGGCAGCAACAAGCAGTTACCAGGCAGCAACAAGCAGTTACCAGGCAGCAACAAGCAGTTACCAGGCAGCAACAAGCAGTTACCAGGCAGCAACAAGCAGTTACCAGGCAGCAACAAGCAGTTACCAGGCAGCAGTAAGCAGTTGTAAGAGTTTGAGAGGCATTTTACTGCCTATCAACTGTCCATGGAAAAGAGGCCTACCCTAGCAAGTCTGGCTTTGCAAATCTGGCCTAATTGGCTATTCATGAGGCAATGCTCACGCAAATTTGCTTTTGCATGCCAAACTAGGCAGAGTAAAAAAACCAATAGCACAAAGCGGTCGCCCTGCTACATGCCAGTGATGAGCGAAAATGCAAAAATTTATTTCGACAAATTTTTACCGAATTTTCACCTAATTTCGTTTTAACAGGCAAATTTTCCATCTAATTTTTTTGCGTTAATTTTCGCCTAATGCCAGTCATTTTCGCGTTACTTGCGTATTATTGCGGACATTCTCCGCATAAGGGCATTAGCGTCCGCATTCAGAGAAGTTTCTTGCGCATTATTGCGGACATTTTTCCGTATAAACGTCCGCATAAACTGAATGGTACTTATCCGTTAACCGGGCGCATCCGGCAGGTGGCGCTAATTACTATTCCCCCTCCAGGCTGACATGGATAGTAGGGAAAGATGTAACTCTGGTGGAGTTTTGTCGCCACCTAGAGGATGCGCCCGGCTAACGGATAAGTACCAACTGAATATCCATGCGGATTATTGTGGACATTTTTCCGCATAAGGGCATAAGCATCCACATACAATGAATTTTCGATGCTGGTCGAAAATGCAAATATTTCTGAAGATTTTCGTGAAAATTCACCAAAAACGCAAACGGGATTTTTGATGCGAAAATGACTTAGGCGAAAGTTCGCAAGCAACACTGCTACATGCTACATTAGCACTATCTAGGAGCGCCACGGGGAGGATTCCCAATGCCCCCTTTTTATACAACCGGGGGGACCGCGGGGTCCCAGGCTCTCTCGCCGCCTGGGAACCACAGCGGCACCCCGGAGGGGGAGGTTAGGTGGCGCAGGCGAACCCCACCCCCACAGGGGAGAGCCGTCCGCACCCACCTCCCAATATTAAAAACAGGCACTTACCTTCATGTCCATTGCGTTCTGCTACATGCGCATTAACTTGGGGGCACCACAGGAGAAAGGAGTGAAGCATGGGTTACCCTGAGCTTTAGAGCTCAGGGCTGGCTCACATACAACACTCCGGGGGGGGGGGGGGGGGGAGGGTTGAAGGACAAGCGCAGACAACTAACTCCAATTTTCGCATTGCGCACAATCGCGAATTTTCGCATGAAAGGATAACGTTTTCGAACGCAAATGCTAATTTTCACGCAAAATCGATATCGTTTTCGCGTAAAATCGCGTTTGCACTCTAAAATGTTATCGTTTCGCGCAAAAATTTGCCAACGCACGCAATGCAAAAATTTGCGCGAAAACGGCCGTGCTAACAGTTAGCACTCTTTTGTGAATCAAGCCCTATGAATGCATTTTGCAGGAACTGATCTTTTGCAGATACTGATCTGTTGCATGTGTACTGCATCTTTGTGTGCAGCATCTTGCAAAAAATTTTATCTGATGGGGAGTTCAGCTCAATAGAATAGACTGTGTAGGTATGGCTCTCATACTACATGGAATGGGATAACATTGGTCTGTGATCTTTC
>NC_090651.1:188660107-188903717 GCF_040937935.1 Hyperolius riggenbachi | reverse complement strand
GACTAGGAGCAGCGACTTTCCCGCATGGTGTCTGAGTATATGGGGTCATTCACCGGCCTTGACACCAACAGCCCCATGGACCCCATGGAATACTGGGTCAGGAGACTGTTGATCTGGAGGGAGCTTGCCCAGTACGCCCTCGAAGTCCTGGCCTGCCCCCCTTCGAGTGTCCTCTCCAAGAGATGCTTCAGCGCAGCTGGTGGCGTGGTCACTGAGAGGCGCTCTCGGTTGAGCACGGACTCTGTGGACAAACTTACCTTCCTCAAAATGAACCAGGCTTGGGTGGAAGGTGAGTTCCTGGCCCCTCCTGTCGGCGATAGGGGGGAAATGAAGTGGCTGCCTGCCTGGGAATTTAAATTGTGCCTGACTTAAAGTTACCAACTCTTAATATTGTGTTGGTTCTTATGTTTTTTTATACTAATAAAAGGATATATGTAGAAAAAAACTGAAGAAACTTGAGGAGTTTATATGCAAAAATACAAAAGATTTTTATTGAAGACAACACTTGTGCAAAAATATTTATAAAAAGTATCCGTCAGGAAACATTTTCCATAGCTGAGAATGAAAAAAATGCATCAGTTGTTAACATCAAGAAGATTAGTGCAGTTGTGCAAAATGAGGCGTGGAACATCTGGAGAACATGAAGCCAGGTTTTTAACCACTCATCCAATTTTCAAACCCAGGAACCGCACAAGGCAGGAGCTGGAGAAGAATGGCCATTCTTCTCCTGTTTCTGCCTTGTGCGGTTCCTGGGTTTTAAAAATTGGATGAGTGGTTATATACCTGGCTTCATGTTCTCCAGATGTTTATAAAGAACATGTGCTGTTAACTATACAGATTTGTCTCTATTTGTGGATGCCCTCATTTTGCACAACTGCACTAATCTTGATGTGAACAACTGATGCATTTTTTGCATTCTCAGCTATGGAAAATGTTTCCTGACGGATACTTTTTATAAATATCTTTGCACAAGTGTTGTCTTCAATAAAAATCTTCTGTATTTTGTTGCATATAAACTCCTCAAGTTTCTTCAGTTTTTTGCTACATATATCCTATTATTATTAGTATAATGTGCATGCACTATGCAGGTGTTGTGGCACACCTTAAAGGATGTTATTACTTTTTTGTTTCCCTGTACACGGAATATCTTTATATTTTTTTCCTCGTGGTTCCACCTGTCAGGTGACAGGTCCAATGGCCTCACATATGCTGCTAATGCTTGCTGAACAGCTGAACATTTTCTCTTACTGAAGTCTGTGTTCCTGCCGGACACCGCCAGGGTCCACCCGAAACTCGGAGCTTCCGCCTCCAATTTTTTGGGCAGAATCACAACCATGTTATGGCTATTTGAACTGGCTAATGGCTACAAAAGTATTTTCTAGGGTTTACAAAGAATGGTGTCAAAAGGGAAAAACATCCAGTATGTGGCAGGCAGTCTTGTGGGCGAAACTGACTTGTTGATAGTGATACTACAGGTCAGATCATGAGATCGGGCTAACTGATTCAAGCTGATAGAAGCGCAGAGTTGTACAGAGGCGCCGGTAGGATAAAAGTCGATAAAAGGTTTAAAATTGTTTCGGTCGTGGTGGTGGACCAGCCAACCATAAACAGACACATGTACTGTCAAAATTCAAACGATATGAAATTTATTTCTTTACTCCCAATGAAAGTCGCAACGCGTTTCGCAGGCAAAAACCCGCTTCTTCAGGCAATTAAAGGCAGGAGCAATACACAGTATGTATTCAAGAAGGTTCTTGGCACCTCATACAGAGGTGCCAAGAACCTTCTTGAATACATACTGTGTATTGCTCCTGCCTTTAATTGCCTGAAGAAGCGGGTTTTTGCCTGCGAAACGCGTTGCGACTTACATTGGGAGTAAAGACATAAATTTCATATCGTTTGAATTTTGACAGTACATGTGTCTGTTTATGGTTGGCTGGTCCACCACCACGACCGAAACAATTTTAAACCTTTTATCGACTTTTATCCTACCGGCGCCTCTGTACAACTCTGCGCATCTAGAAGTCCACCCTTGGTGGAAGGGTGACATACCCTGTACTTTCCTCCTATCTACAGAGAGCGACGTCTTATTCCTGAGTGGGGACAGGCTTGTACTCCCCACCTGCCTTTACAGTGGTTGCCTTGGAGGTAACCCTGGTTTGTGAGTATAATACTTACTTTTCATATTACATTCCCTTCCCTTCTTATACATACTACACTATATTGGGCTCTCGATCTTCTACCCTCAAGCTGATAGAAGAGCAAGGTTGACAGAAATAACCACTCGGTACAACAGAGGTATGCAGCAAAGCATTTATAAAGCTGCAGTGCCAACAACACACTACACAAATAATAAAATAACAATTTACAAAACAAAACAAAAAAAAAAAAAGTTAAAGTGACAAGGCTTGGTGTTTCAACAGGTTCACAGCATTAGAACTTTGTTTTTCTTACCAAAGCATCATTTTTAGCTGCATTTTTAGCTAAGCTCCACCCATCAAAGAGACCTGCCTGGGCGTTTTTTCCCTGATGCTGTGCAAAGCATGATGGGATTTCCTATGTTGTTTTTGTTAATCACATTGCCTAGCAACTGGGAAGGGTGATCAGCTTCAGCACACAGGACAGTTGGGAACTGTGTCTCATGCTCCCTGTCACCTCCTTTCAACCAAAAAGATGGCTGCCATCATGTAATCTATCATTTGCCTGTTCTTTTAAAACAGGGTGGGTGAAAGGTTATATTGCCTATCTATTTTAATTAACATAACTAATGTAACTTAATGACAGTATGTTTGTTTAGGCTGGAGTTCCTCTTTAAAGAGAACCTGTACTGAGTAAAATTATTTAAAATAAACACATGAGGTAACTTCAAATGAACATTAAATAGTTATTCTTGCCCTCAGTTCCTCTCAGAAGCTTACCATTTTCTTCTGTCAATGATCCCTTCCAGTTCTGACAACATTTTGTCAGACCTAAAATATATATGTTGCTGTCAGTTATACATCAGTTGCTGTCAGTTATAGCTTGGTGGACAACTGATATGCCCGGTAATGTCCATGTTTCCCTATGGCTCAAGTGGGCGATGTTACAGTTTAACAGTGTGCTGACCAGAAAGCTGTTATGGGGTAATGGCCATTTTCAAAATAGAGGACGGAGAAATCCCTTGATCATAGTGGACAAACAGGACACGGGAGAGGAGAAAGAGTGGCGGCGCTACACTGGGGCTTACCCAGGCTTAAGCCCCAGCTGAGAAGCTGTCAGCCCCCTCAAAAGCCCCCCCTTCCCGGCAGGTTCCGTTCGTACTGAGCCGGCGGGGTTTTTAACCAGGGATGGACATACGGCCGTGCAGCCATATCCGGAGGAACCCATTAATTTACGGTGACCAGACGTCCTGTTCCGCAGGACTCTGGCCACCCACTTAGCCATTTAACAATACTGATCTGAGCCGCGCAAGTTGCCTCATCAGCTCCGCCCCCTGCGTGTGCCTCCACCTGCCAGTAAAGGCCCTGCACAGCACATCCCTTCACAATACGCCTGCAGTAACCAATCACCGCAGTGTCACATCTCAGCCAATCTGGGTGCAGAGCCGCGCACGCCACGTGACGCTGCCTGGAAGTGGATGTGTGGCGGGAACCTTGTTAGCACAGCCGAGCTGAGGAATGGGAAAAAGGGCTATGAGAGAGAGGCAGTTCGCCTCTGAGCTGGATGTGCAAGCCGAGATGGAAGGTGAGGGAGCAAGGTGCCCTGCCGTCATGTTGCATGCGGGAATGGTACTCCATTGTCTGCATGACTGAGAGCAATCTCTGTGTGTCCCTACTTCTAGAAATAAGGTGAGAGTGCCCTCCCCACCCAGTGTGTGTCACACTCCTCCCTACCTAGTGCCACTTTCCTCCCCACCCAGAGTGTGTCACCCTCCATCCCACCTAGTGCCACTTTCCTCCCCACCCAGAGTGTGTCACCCTCCATCCCACCTAGTGCCACTTTCCTCCCCACCCAGAGTGTGTCACCCTCCATCCCACCTAGTGCCACTTTCCTCCCCACCCAGAGTGTGTCACCCTCCATCCCACCTAGTGCCACTTTCCTCCCCACCCAGAGTGTGTCACCCTCCATCCCACCTAGTGCCACTTTCCTCCCCACCCAGAGTGTGTCACCCTCCATCCCACCTAGTGTCACTTTCCTCCCCACCCAGAGTGCGTCACCCTCCATCCCACCTAGTGCCACTTTCCTCCCCACCCAGAGTGTGTCACCCTCCATCCCACCTAGTGCCACTTTCCTCCCCACCCAGAGTGTGTCACCCTCCATCCCACCTAGTGTCACTTCCCTCCCCACCCAGTGTGTGACATCCTCCTCCCTGCCTAGTGTCACTTTCCTCCCCACCCAGTGTGTGACATCCTCCTCCCTGCCTAGTGTCACTTTCCTCCCCTCCCAGAGTGTGACATTATCCTCCCTACCTAGTGTCACTTTCCTCCCCACCCAGTGTGTGACATCCTCCTCCCTACCTTGTGTCACTTTCCTCCCCACCCAGTGTGTGACATCCTCCTCCCTACCTAGTGTCACTTTCCTCCCCTCCCAGAGTGTGACATCCTCCTCCCCACCTATTGTCAGCCTCCTCCCCACCCTGTGCGTGTCAGCCTCCTCCCCACCTATTGTGCGTCAGCCTCCTCTCCACTCATTACGTGCATTTACTGGTGAAAGGATGTCTCTCAATACATGCATTTACTGGGGAAACGCTGTCTGTCATTATTAGCATTTACTGGGGAAACACTGTCTGTTATTATGTGCATTTACTGGGGAAACGCTGTCTGTCATTATGTGCAGTTACTGGGGAAACACTGTCTGTCATTATGTGCATTTACTGGGGAAACGCTGTCTGTCATTACATCCATTTACTGGGGAAACGCTGTCTGTCATTACATCCATTTACTGGGGAAACGCTGTCTGTCATTATGTGCATTTACTGGGGAAATGCTGTCTGTCATTATGTGCATTTACTGGGGAAACGCTGTCTGTCATTATGTGCATTTACTGGAGAAATGCTGTCTGTCATTATGTGCATTTACTGGTGAAAGGCTGTCTGTCATTACGTGCGTTAGCTGGTGAAAAGCTGTCTCTTATGTGCATTTACTGGTGAAAAGCTGACTCTTATGTGCATTTACTAGGGAAATGCTGTCTGTCATTAAGTGCATGAACTGGTAAAAAGTTGTCCCTTATGTGCATTTACTGCCGAAACGCAATCTGTCATTATGTGCATTAACTGGTGAAAAGCTGTCCCTTATGTGCATTTACTGCGGAAACGCAGTCTGTCATTATGTGAATTAACTGGTGAAAAGCTGTCTCTTATGTGCATTTAATGGGGAAACGCTGTCTGTCATTACGTGCATTAACTGCTGAAAAGCTGATTCTTATGTGCATTTACTGGTGAAAGGCTACCTGTCATTATGTGCGTTTACTTCATTTTTTTTTCCATGTAACTACGTTAGCTGGTACAACTACATTACAGTTAGCCCCGTCCACATGACATCATGACCACGCCCAATCTCTCGCCGCCGCAAATCCCCCCCCCCCCCCCCCAGCCCGGCCTGCCAGCCCTTGTGCCCCCTTTGAGCCCCCCCAAAAATCTGAACCTGGAGCCGCCACTGAAGAGGTTGAGGAGTAGACTACACGGGAGGTAAGCATGACTTGTGTATGCTTATTTTGACTTTTTATTCTCAGTTCAGGTTTTCTTTAAAGAGAATCTGTACTCTAAAATTTTTACAGCAAAAAGCATACCATTCTATTCATTATGTTCTCCTTTGCCCCTCTGTGCTGTTTCTGCCACTCTCTGCTGCAATCCTGGCTTGTAATTAACAGTTTTAGGCAGTGTTTACAAACAAACTAACCAGCTTGTGATAGGCTCACATAAGCAGAGTGTGTGAGTCATACTCATACAGAGTCTGCTGGGGGCCTGCAGAGGGTGTGTATCGCTTCTATCCAATCACAAGCAGCCCTGCACATTCCACACATTCAAGCCTTAGCCCGACAGAAGGAAACAGATTAGATCATATAACAGAGATAACACAGCCACTGTGCAATTAGGAAAGTCTACAGTAAGCCAGAGGCCCAGACCACATTAGAACAGGCAAAGGAACTTATAGGATAAGAACTAAGGCTAAAAATGTTGTTACAGAGTCTCTTTAAGCATCCCGTCTGCCTCCAGTGCCCCTCAGCTGGGCAATTTCTTCCGCCTGCCGGGCCGAGCGCTCCCTGAGTTCCAGGACCTGCTGGCGCATGATTCGAAAATCCCGCTCCTGCCTCCTAAGTCTGGCTGTCAGCCTCCCCACTTCCTTTCTCATTTCCCTCCGGAGCCGGAGATGTGTAGAGAGAAACTATGGAAACTATGGAAAGAATGGGGAAAATATGTATAATCATTGTATCAATCAGGTTAACCTTTTAAATGTAAGAAAAAAAATAAAAAAATAAACCTGTAATGTGTACAACTTATACAATAACATTTTGGGCCCTGTTCCACTATACAAGTGATACGAAGATAGCCACCTTGCCGCATTGCATCGCTTCTGCTATCCTTCAGCCATCAATTCCACATCTCCCGAGTCTGGATGCATACGTAAAAAGAGGAGATAGGATGTGGATGGGGCCCTGCGAGAATTTGCAGCATGCTGCAGATTATTGGATCAGTCTACACCGCTCCTCATAACCTGCAAGCAATAGAAAGTATTTCATTGCCGTTCAATGGTTTCATGGAAACCGGAGGTGTGCCGCATCATACCGCATGTAATGGAAATGGAACAGGACTTCAGTTAACCTAATATATATGAGATATACATTAAACAGTGCAAGATATTTACCACACTGCTGTCTTGCAGCGTGCATCCGCTCACTGTGGTGTGAGGGACCCGGGGAGGATGAGCGGGAGCTGGCTCTCGCAGGGCGACGAGGCTGTGGGCACCCTGGTTGCGGAGGAGCATTGCCAGCTGTAATAAAAAAAAAATACATAATGTAATCTGAACTAAATTTGTCATAAAATGGGTACAAAACTTTTAACTTTTTACTCAAACTACAATTATTTTGATTTGTATTTGAAAATAATGTTTCAAAAACCCCTATTTAAAGTAAACCTTAAATGTGGCCCCCCCAAAAAAAATATTTATGTTACCTGGGGGTTTTACCAGCCACCTGAAAACGACCTGTGCCTGTGCAAGTGCGCAGGACATTGACGGGTGCGAGGAGGAGCAGTGTCTCTAAAGCAACACTCAGAATTGGCAGGGAACTAAAGGATTGTCAAGTACTGTGCCTGTACCGTACGTCTTCAAGAAGGTTGGTAGAAGCTCCAGTTCAGTGAAAAATTTTGAATGGCGTCACAGTAAAAATTCACTTTAAGGGGAAACCAGAGATTACATAAACTAAAAGATTACACACACATGGGGCTTCCTTCCTACATCGATTCCACGACACGCCATCCTCAGTCTCCTGCACCTGGTCCAGTTACTTGGGCCCGTCGCGGAAAGTCTGACATAGGACAAGTGCACTCTTGGCGTATCTCTTGGGAGATACGTAGTGGACACAGTTGACCTACACAGACTTACTGCGGCTGTCCGAAGTAACGGGACCCGGTGCAGAAGATGGAGAAGACGGAGTATGGTGGCGTGAGAGCGATCTGTGCCCATGGGGCTGTAGGAAGACACAGTTGTGTCTAAATCCACACAGCAAAGATATCAAATGAGTGGTTTTGAGACAACTCTCTGTATGCCCTTGAGTGGCCCAGCAAGAGCATAAGCAGCAATAAAATTGAATAACTGGCGAGATCTTGAAATGTGCACCAGAGCCGAATCATCCACAAGGCAAACCTAGGCAGTTGCATAGGGCCTGGAGAAGATCTAGGGTCCTAATGGATGATAGCACCTATCAAATCTTCCGAAAAAAGACTGGTGAGCGATCATCAGTGGTTATCAAAAACTAACAATTAGCAAATACTGCATAAATATTATCACTATGACCACCACACAGGAGCACAAAAAATAATTTAGGTAACCCATTTTGGAATAAGTCCATAACTATAAAAAAATGCGGGAAAAATGGTGCGCGTGATGATAATACCTTACTGATACTTTTACTGTATATACTACACAACTCTAGTACAGCCCATGGCATTTTTATAGGATAAATAGATGCAGCATATTAAACCCAAGATACACGTACATAAACTAATAGTCTGCTGACTTACATTGTATTTCCTCCGTCATCCGCCTAATCAGGTCCTGGTCCCTCCGCTTCAGGTCTGACCAGAGCATTTGGACCTGCTTAGGCCAGAGGACCCGACGGAACTGGGTCCTGAGGATCTCCTGCACCCTCCGAATTATCTCCCGCTTGACGGGTGCGGCACAGGTCATACCAACCTGTGGTAAAGTTCTGGAAAAGAAATATTACAGTGGTAAATTTACCAGTTCAACGTAAAAAAATAAATAAATTAAAAAATCACTTACGGGGGGTTTCCTACAGTCCACCGCAGGCCACGAGGTCCCCCGGCGTCCTTCTGGCTCCTCTTTGGGTCCAGCTGGCAGCTATGGAAACCAGCGACAATCAGGCCTACTGACGGGATGGTTACTTCCTGGTCTGAGGCGTGCACTTATTTTCCAACTGTAAACTGCGCAGTGTCAGCCGCCGCAATGATGTGTAGTGGCTGGCGTGAAGACGCCATTGACCTCAGACAAGAAAGTAACCGTCCCTACACTAGGCCCGAGTGTCGCTGGTTACCGGAGCCGCCTGCGGGACCTGAAGAGGAGCCAAGAGGATGCCAGGGGATCTTCACGCCTACCCTGGGCTGTAGGAAGCCCCAGGTATGGCACAGATAATACAAGTTCAAAATGACAGTTATCATTACCCGTGACCTCACTGTTGCCCAAACAGCATTGGTTATGAAAGCATTCGAAAAACTCATAAGGGCTTTTCTGAAATCCATCACAGATCCCCTACTGGGCTTTCTGTAATTTGCCTACAGGCCTAATAGATCAGCAGATGATGCCGTTAACATGTGTATGCATGCATTATGTACTAAAGCAGCATCTAGACACCCCAGGAACCTACACCAGGATTTTTTTTCATAGATTTCATCTCTGCATTTAATACCATAATTCCATCACTGCTACACAGCAAACTCCGCTACCAATACCTGAATCCATCTACAAATGCATAACCAATTTCTTAACCGACAGAAGACAACAGGTCAGACTTGGAAAACACACATCAAGCTCTCTGACTGTCTGTCAGTCATTACTGGTGCACCCCAGGGCTATGTGCTTTCCCCACTGCTCTGCAGTTGTGTTGTGGGCCCCGATGCAATTTTTAAATTGGTCCCCCGCAACCACTCTATACATATTACATAGCAATTGATACGGCGCACCAAAACCTGCCAACAGCAACTACAGTGTCAGAGATGCAAGAAGGGGATGGGAAACAGTTTGTTAATAACTACCACTATGCAAAGTATCTATAGAAGTGATTTTTATGAGTACAGGACCAATACAGAGCTAACACTGGAGTTGAGGGAGGGCCCTTAGGGGCCCCTCTGGCCCAAAGGCCCTGATGCTATATGGGCACATACATGGCAGATGAAATTCAATGTTGAAAAATGTAAAGTCATGCATTTTGATCGTAGCAATGGTCTAGCACCATACAAAATAAATGGGATACAGTTGGGGACATCAAATTTGGAGAAGGACTTAGGAGTACTCATTGACAACAAGTTAAATAATCGTACTCAATGCCAAGCCGCTGCAGCTAAAGCTAACAAAATTTTGGGATGCATTAAAAGGGACATAAAAACTCGAGATGCTAGCATAATATTGCCCCTGTTTAACTCTCTAGTAGTAAGGCCACATCTGGAATATGGAATTCAGTTCTGGGCACCACATTACAAAAAAAGATATTGCAGTTTTATAGCAGGTGCAGAGACGAGCAACAAAATTGATATGTGGGATGGAAGGTCTCACTTACCAAGAAAGGTTAGATAAACTGGGTTTATTTAGTCTAGAGAAAAGACGCCTTAGAGGGGATCTAATTAACATGTATAAATACATCAGAGGGCAATATAATAGCTTGGTGGATGAGCTTTTTGTCCCTAGGCCTTCTCAAAGGACTAGAGGACATGAGCTGCGCATGGAGAAAAAATGTTTTAGCCATTTATTTAGGAAAGGGTTCTTTACAGTAAGAGTGATTAAGATGTGGAATGCATTGCCACAGGAAGTCGATATGGCAAACTCTATACCTGCATTTAAAGGGGGCTTAGATGCTTTCCTTGCATTGAAAGACATCCATGGCTACAATTACTAGGTAATGCCTAATGGCAATCAGATAAATTCCCTGGATCAACATCTGGAGTCGTGAATGGCGGGATGGCGGGAGGGTGCGGTGCGTGCAGCGCGGTGAAAAATAGGAGGAGCTGCGCCGCACTGAAAAAACTGGGCGTGGCCATGACATTGTATGGGCGGAGTTAACATAATGATGTAACAGCGAGGCATAAGAAAGCAGTGTTTACGCCATGATGTGGTCAAACGAGGATTCGCATCATGGGTGTGCAGAAACTGTGTGATGCAATTTAATAGTATACCATAACCCCAAAGCAGCAAACATAGCCAACTTTGACCATTAAATAATAAATGCAGCAACAGTTACCCCAGACACCAGAAAATAAATGCAATGTGGGCAACATGTCAGCATAAAATAAACGCAATGGGCAAGATGTCAGCACAAAATAAACGCAATGGGGGCAACGTGTCAGTACAAAATAAACACAATGGGGGCAACGTGTCAGTACAAAATAAACACAATGGGGGCAACGTGTCAGTACAAAATAAACGCATTGCGGGCAAACATGTCAGTACAAAATAAACGCATTGCGGGCTAACATGTCAGCAGAAAATAAACGCAATGGGGGCAACATGTCAGTACAAAATAAACGCATTGCGGGCAAACATGTCAGTACAAAATAAACGCATTGCGGGCAAACATGTCAGTACAAAATAAACACATTGCGGGCAAACATGTCACCTGGAAATAAAAAAATTTACTTCAGAAATCAGCACACAATATCACAAATAATCTGCAAAATGCATTTGGTTAATATCAATTACTTACCTCAATCAGCATCCTTTTGAGCTCTGGGGGCAATTTGGGAGCCATGACGTGCAGCACAGACAGCAATCAGTCCTAGGGTCCTTCCTTGAAAAGTTCTGGAAAGTGTCACTCATGGGCCGCACGCATACGTTATGTACACGTACAGTTTTATGTGTACGAGAGACAATTACGCACGCGCATGCGCCTTTTGCATGGCAACACCGCGCACAATCTAACACGTACAGTTTTCCGCATGCGGGCATATATGTACGCATGAAGTATCCGGATCACGACTGCGTACGTCAGTCGTGCTTGGACGCAAAAAAAGACGGGACAGGCCGAGCACGGATGAGCAAAAGACGGGTCGCAATCACGTATGCTCTGGATGCGGCTCCAATAAAAACGGCCGCATTCGGATCCGTGCTTAACCAGCCGGGCGGTATGAGCCATCACCGCCGGAGGCTGCCGCTCAGGCCCTGCTGGGCCGATTTTCATCAAATAAAAAGCAGCACACGCAGCCGGCACTTTGCCAGCCGCGTGTGCTGCCTGATTCCCGCCGCTCTGCGGCAATCCGCCGCGAGCAGCGGCGAAAGAGGGTCCCCCCAGCCGCCTAAGCCCTGCGCAGCCAGAACAAATAGTTCCGGCCAGCGCTAAGGGCTGGATCGGAGGCGGCTGACGTCAGGACGTCGGCTGACGTCCATGACGTCACTCCGCTCGTCGCCATGGCGACGAAGTAAACAAAACACGGAAGGCCGCTCATTGCGGCCTTCCGTGTTACTTCTGGCCGCTGGAGGCGATCAGAAGAACGCCTCCGGAGCGCCCTCTTGTGGGCTTTCATGCAGCCAACTTTCAGTTGGCTGCATGAAATAGTTTTTTTTTAATTTAAAAAAACCCTCCCGCAGCCACCCTGGCGATCTTAATAGAACGCCAGGGTGGTTAAGGGGTATCCGAGCAACACTGGTTAGTTCACACAGATTCAGGAATACACGCGCGCGCGGTGAGAGGCAGAACTTTTATGACAAGCCAAGGAAGGATCAGCTGACCTCAGAACAAGTGACTATTGGTCAATCAATGATGGGTGGCACCGGAGAGCGCTGCTCTATATATAGTTACTTCTGCTCAGTCTCAAGTTGTCTGCCGTTGCGAACACTTACGTGGAAGCACTCAGACCTTAGTCAGATCCCACAGTGTGTTTCAACCAGGAGGACCTGGGAATTCACACTGAGCCAGATTACTTCTGTTTATCATTGTGTTATACTTCAGACTAGTTCCAGGGTGTAGAGACCACGGACCTCACACCCAAGATTAGGGACTTTGTGTTATCATTCTGTTATACTTCAGACTAGTTCCAGGGTGTCAAGACCACGGACCTCACACCCAAGACTAGGGACTTTGTGTTATCATTCTGTTATACTCAGACTAGTTCCAGGGTGTAGAGACCACGGACCTCACACCCAAGACTAGGCATTGTTGATATCTGTTATGACCTACTGCTTTTCTGACTATCCCTCTGCTTTCTGATTCGGTACCTTCGCATATCTGATTACCTGTTGCCAACCCTGCCTGCCTTTGGTTACCGAATCAGCCTTCTGTCTTTGTACTTTGTCTGTCCGTGTGTTGCCGACCTGGCTTGCCCGACCTCGAGAGCTACCTCTCTCCTTAAGAGATAGTCTCCAGACCTGCTAGTGACATCCACCTTTCAGGTGTCACTCACTCACAGGTCCTTCCTACCTTCAGCCTGGGACTCCACCCCTTTTGGAGGTCTCAGGCTGCTGGAAGGTTTTTGCTCTTCTCAAAAAGCAGTATTGCCCATACTGCCAAAGACCACCTGCTCCTCGGGTGGTCTCATTCAAAGTCATTACTGTTGCACCAAAACACTCACATTACATAGGTGTCCAGAGGTTAGCTATATCTGTATTATTGGTGATTCTGCAGATCATTAATAATCAGATATATACCTGTATTATTGGTGATACTGCAGATCACCAATAATCAGATTCTCTCTGTGTGCTGACACCGATCGTTACAGAACGGCAGACCAAAACCAAATGGACGCACTCAACAGCCGTCTTGATGCACTCACCACTTCGGTGGAGAATTAC
The DNA here is from genome assembly GCF_040937935.1 of Hyperolius riggenbachi. NCBI lineage: Eukaryota > Metazoa > Chordata > Amphibia > Anura > Hyperoliidae > Hyperolius > Hyperolius riggenbachi. The sequence goes on along the minus strand of NC_090651.1, from coordinate 188,890,509 downwards.
ACCCGAGTGCTGGACAGTCATCAGACCCAGATCAACGCTTTGTCTGGGTCTGTACAAGTCTTTCAGACGGCTGTGAATACAGTGTGATCTCCTCCAAGTACAGACTTACGTATGCCTGTACCCGAAAGGTTTTCTGGTCACAGATCTGACTTCCAGAATTTTAGAAACTGAGTGTTATCTTACTTTGAGTTGAGGCCTAATTCTTCGGGAACCGTGGCACAGAGAATTACGTTCATTAAGACTCTGTTGTCAGGGGATTCCCAGACCTGGGCATATAGTCTTCAACCAGGGAATGAGGCCCTAACCTCAGTTGAGGAATTTTTTAAAGCTATGGCTATAATTTATGATGATCCGGACATTGCCTCTACCGCTGAGCGGAAGCTCAAGACTCTGCGGCAGGGCAAGGGTCCGGTAGAAAATTATGCAGCTGAGTTCAGGAAATGGGCAGTTTCAGCTAGATGGGATTCATTTGCACTTCTGGACTGCTTTTTGTCAGGGTTGTCAGATGCAGTCTCTGATCTAATGTTGGGTCATCCTGAGCCGAAGTCCATTGATGAGGCCATTTCATTAGCAGTCAGGGTTGATCGTCGCCTACGTTACCAAAGACAGACTCGGGGTAAAAACAATGTGAGATATGTTTCCTACACCTCACCTCCGCCCGTTTCACCTCCACCCATTTCACCTCCACCAGAACCAATGCAGATTGGTCCGTCAAAATTGTCCCGGGTGGAGCTGAGTCGCAGAAAGACAGAGCAGCTCTGTCTATACTGTGCAGAGGAGGGTCACAGAGTACTGAATTGCCCCAAGAAGTCGGGAAACGCTGCCGCCTAGGTGTAGTTGGAGGTAATACCCTAGGCGTGCAGTCTTTACCTCTAGACGATAAACGTTTGCTCCTCCCTTTGTTAAAATATCCTGGAAAGTTCAAACAGAGACCACTGAGGCCTTCATTGACTCTGGCTCAGCAGCCAATTTTATGGATTACGAATTTGCTGAGAAATTGGGGATTCCTATTACCCCTTTGAATCAACGGATTCTGGTCACTGCAGTGGATGATTCTCCTCTGCAGAGTAATTACCCTCTGTCTCAGACCCCAGAGTTAAGGGTTACGGTGGGGGTGTTACATAAAGAGAATCTACAGTTTCTGGTCTTGCGAATGACAACTTCCACAATCATTCTCGGTATGCCATGGTTACAACTTCACTCTCCTCAGATCAATTGGGCTTCAGGTCAGCTAACGAGCTGGTCTACCCATTGTTATCATCATTGTTTCGCGAAGGTAACCTTGGGTAACACCAAGATTCAGATGGAAAGTTTGCCAGACCATTATTCAGAATTTGCGAACGTGTTTAGTCCCAAGTCAGCAGATAAACTTCCTCCTCACCGTCCTTTTGATTGTCCCATTGATCTCAGGTCTGGTTGTATGCCCCCTAGAGGCCATCTCTATAATTTATCTGGGCCAGAAAAATTAGCTATCCAAGAATACATCCGAGAAAACCTAGCTAAAGGCTTTATTCGTCCCTCTCGGTCACCAGCGGGGCAGGATTCTTTTTTGTGAAGAAAAAGGATGGAGGCCTCGTCCATGCATTGATTATCGGGGCTTAAATAAGATTACAGTAAAAAATCGTTATCCTTTGCCTTTAATTGACGATTTGTTTACCCAAGTCACCAATGCTAAGATTTTCTAGAAGCTGGATTTGAGGGGTGCATACAACCTTGTGCGTATCAGGGACAGTGATGATTAGAAGACGGCCTTTAACACACCCGATGGGCATTACGAGTACCTAGTGATGCCCTTCGGGTTGTGTAACGCCCCGGCCGTCTTCCAAGAACTGATTAACGAGGTCTTCAGAGAGGTGTTGGGAAAATTTGTCTTAGTGTACTTAGACGATATACTCATTTTCTCATCCAACCTCTCAGAACACAGGAAACATGTTAGGTTTGTGTTACAGAAGTTGAGACAGAATAGGCTGTATGCTAATTTGGAAAAGTGCATTTTCGAAGTGACCTCTGTCGCCTTTCTGGGGTACATAATCTCGACCTCCGGCCTCTCTATGGACCCTGGAAAGGTCTCAGCTGTCTGGAATGGCCCCAACCTGTAGGACTGAAAGCCCTTCAGAGATTCCTGTGGTTCGCCAACTACTACAGGAAGTTAATAAAAGGGTACTCCACGGTGATCTCGCCTCTCACCAGTCTCACCAAGAAAGGGGCAGATACTCACCACTGGTCCCCAGAGGCCCATGCTGCTTTCTCCACTTTGAAGGAGTTGTTCTGTTCTGCACCCATACTGAGACATGTAGACGTCACCTTTCCCTTTATCGTGGAGGTAGATGCCTCAGAGGTAGGGGTAGGGGCTGTGCTGTCTCAGCGTTCTGGTTTACAGGGAAAACTGCATCCTTGTGCCTATTTTTCCCATAGGTTTTCACCCGCAGAGAAAACTACGATATTGGCAATGGGGAACTTCTAGCCATCAAATTGGCCTTTGAGGAGTGGCGACATTGGCTAGAAGGGGCAGAACACACTATTACGGTTTACACTGACCACAAGAATTTGGAGTACATTGAGGGCGCTAAGAGACTTAGCCCCCGACAGGCCTGGTGGTCGTTATTTTTCTCTAGATTCAGATTTGTAATCCCGTATACCCCTCTTAGTAAGAACATCAAGGCTGATGCCTTATCCAGGTGTTTTCAGCCCGAGACAGCACAGCCCTCAGACCCTGAGACCATTATCCCTCAGAAGGTAGTCCTGGCAGCCACTGAGACCTGGAAAGACTGGACTGTCACTCTGAGTCCATTTCAACAGGATGTTCCAGAGGGGAAGCCTGAGGGGGTCATGTTTGTACCATTGCCTTTTTCGCCTACAACTGTTACAGCTGTTTAATTCCCACAAGAATGCTGGGCATCCTGGGGCCACCAGAACTCAGGATCTAATTGCTAGATGTGCTTGGTGGCCGTCATTAACAACAGACTGTAAGGAGTATGTAAGAGAGTGTGCAGTGTGTGCTAGGAGCAAACCCTCCCGTCAGGCACCTGTTGGAACATTGCAGCCTTTACCAGTTCCGAGTGAACCTTGGACACATTTGTCCATGGATTTTGTGGGCAAACTCCCCAGGTCTGAGGGCATGACGGTCATTTGGGTGGTAGTCGATCGATTCAGTAAGATGGCTCATTTTGTCCCCCTGAAAGGACTCCCCTCGGCCCAGGAATTGGCTGATCTCTTCATCCAGCACATTTTCCGGTTGCATGGCATTCCGGAAAATATAGTATCAGATCGGGGAGTCCAATTTGTATCTAAGTTTTGGAAGGCATTCTGCCATCAGTTAGACATGGAGCTTTCTTTTTCATCAGGCTACCACCCACAGACCAATGGCCAGACCGAAAGAGTCAATCAGTCCCTGGAACAGTTTCTGAGATGTTATGTTGCAGATGCACAAACCGACTGGGTGAAATTCTTGCCGTTTGCAGAATTTGCACACAACAATCTGAAAAGTTCCTCTTAAGGATTTTCCCCATTTCAGGCGGTGACGGGAAGGTCGCCTAAGTTTACCCCATTGCCAGTGGCTTCTACTCCTTTTCCAGCCCTGGAGAATTGGCAGAGGTCTTTAAAGCAGATTTGGGGAATGGTTAAAGGGAATCTGGAGAGGGCTTTTCAGAACCAGAAGAAACAGGCTGACAGGAGACGTTCCACAGAATGGGAATTTTTTCCAGGAGATTTGGTCTGGGTGTCCACACGACATTTGGCCTTAAAGCAACTATCACCCAAGTTAGGCACCAGATTTGTGGGTCCTTTTCCAGTGACCAGAAAAATCAATAATGTCATGTATGCCATTGATCTCCCTACCAGCATGCGAGGTATTCATTTCATGTGTCCTTGCTCAAGCCGGCGGTGCATGTGGATTCCGCCCCCCCTCCCCCCCCCCCCGTGTTGATTGATGACCAACCTGAGTATGAAATTGAAAAGATTCTGGACTCACAGTATTTGGTTCACTGGAAAGGGTATGGCATAGAGGAGAGAACTTGGGTGCCAGACTGTCGCATGCACGCAGAGGAATTGAAGAAGGAATTCCATAACTTGCACCCTGGAAAGCCTGGTGGGAAGTGTCCGGAGTCCACTCCTCGGGGGGGGGGGGGGGGGTACTGTAAGGGAACGCGGAAAAGCCGCCGCGTGTACTGACAGCAAGGCGGCTGATTCCGTGTCCAGCGCGGCGGTTTGCACGCAGCAGCGTGCGTCTGGGTCTGTTAGTTCACACAGATTTAGGAATACGCGCGCGCGAGCTGAGAGGCAGAACTTTTATGACAAGCCAAGGAAGGATTAGCTGACCTCAGAACAAGTAACTATTGGTCAATCAATGATGGGTGGCGTCGGAGAGCGCTGCTCTATATATAGTTACTTCTGCTCAGTCTCAAGTTGTCTGCCGTTGCGAACACTTACGTGGAAGCACTCAGACCTTAGTCAGATCCCACAGTGTGTTTCAACCAGGAGGACCTGGGAATTCACACTGAGCCAGATTACTTCTGTTTATCATTTTGTTATACTTTAGACTTTAGACTAGTTCCAGGGTGTAGAGACCACGGACCTCACACCCAAGATTAGGGACTTGTGTTATCATTGTGTTATACTTCAGACTAGTTCCAGGGTGTAGAGACCATGGACCTCACACCCAAGATTAGGGACTTTGTGTTATCATTCTGTTATACTCAGACTAGTTCCAGGGTGTAGAGACCACGGACCTCACACCCAAGACTAGGCATTGTTGATATCTGTTATGACCTACTGCTTTTCTGACTATCCCTCTGCTTTCTGATTCGGTACCTTCGCATATCTGATTACCTGTTGCCAACCCTGCCTGCCTTTGGTTACCGAATCAGCCTTCTGTCTTTGTACTTTGTCTGTCCGTGTGTTGCCGACCTGGCTTGCCCAACCTCGAGAGCTACCTCTCTCCTTAAGAGATAGTCTCCAGACCTTTCAGGTGTCACTCACTCACAGGTCCTTCCTACCTTCAGCCTGGGACTCCACCCCTTTTGGAGGTCTCAGGCTGCTGGAAGGTTTTTGCTCTTCTCAAAAAGCAGTATTGCCCATACTGCCAAAGACCACCTGCTCCTCGGATGGTCTCACTCAAAGTCATTACTGTTGCACCAAAACACTCACATTACATAGGTGTCCAGAGGTTAGCTATATCTGTATTATTGGTGATTCTGCAGATCATTAATAATCAGATATATATCTGTATTCTTGGTGATACTGCAGATCACCAATAATCAGATTCTCTCTGTGTGCTGACACCGATCGTTACATCTTCTTCTTCTTCACCGTCCACCACCAACATTCTTTGTTTTTTTCCCTTACAGAAATGTACTGTTGTAAAATATCTTCAACACCAGCATAGCTATTGTAGTGGCGTAATAGCTAGTGGCGCATGGCAGCAGTGCATAATTCTGTGGACCCTGGCGGTGGGAACACAGACAGGCATGAGGATAGCAGCAGCAGCAGCAGCAGCAGGAGGAGGAGGAGTAGTGATGTATGGCCGCAGGCAATGTCACAGGCCAATGGTACCTAGCGTTGGTACCATGGCTGAAAATAAACAGCAAAGAGCAGGAGGAGGTTCCGGACAGCAGTCGTGCAGCCCACATTGTGCCCAATGCACAACTGGGACAGCACAGTTTTCAACCCAGACACCTCAGATTTTTTTTTTTGGGATATGGATGTTTCCTGTAAACAATACCAGTTGCCTGGCAGTCCAGCTGATCTTTGTGACTGCAACAGTGGCTGAATCACACCCTGAAACTGGCTACATATCCGTAAGCAGTGGCTGCATGGTGTAATGGTTAAGGGCTCTGCCTCTGATGCAGGAGACCAGAGTTCAAATCTCAGCTCTGTCTGTTCAGTAAGCCAGCACCTATTCAGTAGGAGACCTTAGGCAAGTCTTCCTAACACTGCTACTGCCTATAGAGCATACCCTAGTGGCTGCAGCTCTGGTGCTTTGAGTCCGCCAGGAGAAAAGTGTGATATAAATGTTATTTGTCTTGTCTACTTTTTCTCTTGTATTGAGCATAAATGGTAAATGCTAGGCCAGCTTCAGTTACTACTGTTGTGGTACAGTGGTTAGGGTGCTTGCCCACCACACAGTGAGACCCGGGTTTAAATCCCAGCCAATGTGAGTTGGCTTTTATGCTACAAATCCTTAAAGGGAACCTAAACAGAGGATATGGATTTTTCCTTTTAAAATAATACCAGTTGTCTGAATCGCCTGCTGATCCTGTGTCTCTAATACTTTGAGCCACAGCCCCTGAACAAGTATGCAGATCAGGTGCTCTGACTGAAGTCAGACTGGATTAGCTGCATGCTTGTTTCAGGGTGTGATTCAGCCATTATTGCAGTCACAAAGATCAGCTGGACTGCCAGGCAACTGGTATTGTTTACAGGAAACATCCATATCACTCTCAGTTAAGGTTCCCTTTAAGCGACCTAATGTTTCTATTGCATTGAGCATAAATGGTAAATTTTAGGCCAGCTTCAGTTACTACTGTAGTGGTACAGTGGTTAGGGTGACTTGCCCACCACACAGTGAGATCTGGGTTTGATTCCCAGCCATGGTATGATGTAAACTGGTTTTTGAAATAGTATAATTCCCTGGCAGATGAGACCCTCCTCCCTCTGGTAGGAGGGAGGAGGGAATAGGTAGAAGGGTAGAAGGGGAGGTGGGGACCCACAAGAGGCTAATTAAAATCTCCCTAGCAGAGTGTGTAGCAGCTGTCCCATAACTAATTACTGTAGGCAGACAACTGAGTCAAATGGTATAAGGACCTTGCTTGGAGGAGGGAAGGAGGGAGGGAGGGAGGGTGTGTGGGCCTCCAGCAGTGAGAGAAGTGTGTTTGGCAATAATGTGTCTGCTGACAGTGATATAGAGGGTCAAAGTTTTGCTCAATAGAGCATTATGGGGCGAATCGAACTTCCGCAAAAGTTCGCCTGATGCAGGCGAACGCGAACCCCCAAAGTTCGCCTGGAACCGTTCGCGACATCTCTAGTGAGCGCTGCCCATATTACGATATTCTGCTGAACGCTGCCCACATTACGATATTCTGGTGAATGCTGCCCATATAACGATTTTCTGTTGAACGCTGCCCACATTAGAATTTTCTGGTGAATGCTGCCCACATGTGAGGATCCGCAGGGCTGCCTGCGCAGGCAGGCAGCCTTTTGACCACTGTTCAGATCTGCATTCTGCAGGTCTCTGGAAGAGAAACCTTTTGTCAGTATTGCAGCTTGCTGCTGAGGAATTTGCATATGTTTGTCACACATCCTTTGTGGGCTTGCTCTATAAAGAGCTATGTTTCCCACAGTAAGTGGCTGGTCATAAGGATTTATCCTGTGAAACACTCCGGAGAGTGTCAGCCTTGCTCATTGTTTGAAGATTAGCTTAGAGTAATTCCTGGGACTGCACTAGGCAGGTTTCCCTAGTGCAGTTAGGATTGTATATCTGTTTTGTTTGTCTGTTGCGATTGTCCTGTCCCTGCGGTGGTCGACAGGAAGTCGTTCTGATCTTTGTTCTTGGAGTATAGCTGGAGCAGCGATTGCTACCAGCTATCTTCTCTATCTGTCTTACCTGGATCGCACTCGCCTTGTGCTAGTGCTGTGGATCCTTCTGTTCTGTCTTGCCTGGATCGCACTCGCCTTGCGCTAGTGCTGTGGATCCTTCTGTTCTCTCTTCCTGGATCACACTGGCCTCTTTCGCTAGTGCTGTGGATCCCATCTCTCGCTTGTTCATGTTTTCGTGTGTCTGTCTTGTCGGCTACGAACGCTTGCTGGAGGCTCGGTGAGGTAACCATTAAGCAAGCGCTCGCGTCCTCTGTTTCATGTTTGTCTGTCGGTGGTTAGTTAGGCGTGCTTGTCTCTATTGTGCTTATCACGTGGAGACCGCGCATAAACGTGTGCACTGTTGCGAATGAGTGCGGTGTTCGCGTTTAGCTAGCGTTCATTTTTCGTATCTCCTCATTGTATGATTTGCTGTGCCTTTGCTACTCTCGTGCTCTGCCTTGCTGTGGCCTTGTGTCACCTCTGGCAATCGCCTCTCTCGCGATTGCGTTCCTACTTCATATCTGCTGTTGTGTATGCACCGTCGCGGGTTGGCGACTAGTTTGGTGCACACACATACAATCTGTCCCTGTGCTCATTCTCTTTCGCAATTGCTTCTCTTGCGATTGCGTTCTCACTTGGTTTCTTCTGTTGTGTGTCCACCGTCGCAGGTGGCGGTTAGATTGGTGGACAAGCATACATTCCTCATCTATGCTTATTCGGTCCTGTGTCGCTGTTAGCAATCGCCATCTCCGGTGATTGCCTTCTCGCTTTGTCTTCCTGGTTGTGTGTTCATCGTCGCAGGGTGGCGACTAGTTTGGTGAACACACATACCCTCTGTCGCTTTGATCTCTCTCTTTCAGGGCTATCTTGCCCTGCGTTTCTTCCCTTCGTACAATTCCTGTCTGGCGTGTGTGGCAGGGCAGAGGAGCTGTTCCTCTGCACTCCACAGCTCCCCCTGTCGACAGGAATTTCCCTCTACAGGTGCATTGCACCTTTTGCTGGGTTCCCGCAAATTACACGCTTGTGGAGGATTTCCGCAGTGTCAGCGAACGCCTTGTGCGCTGATCACGGAGAGAATTCCACAATCGTTACACCACATTACAATTTTCTGGTGATTGCTGCCCACATTACAATTTTCTGGTGAACGCTGCCCACATTACAATTTTCTGGTGAATGCTGCCCACATTACAATTTTCTGGTGACTGCTGCCCACATTACAATTTTCTGGTGACTGCTGCCCACATTACAATTTTCTGGTGACTGCTGCCCACATTACAATTTTCTGGTGACTGCTGCCCACATTACAATTTTCTGGCGACTGCTGCCCACATTAAAATTTTCTGGTGAACGCTGCCCAGATTACGATTTTCTGGTGAACGCTGCCCAGATTACGATTTTCTGGTGAATGCTGCCCACTTTACGATTAATTTACAGTGAAATGCTGCCCCATTACGATTTATTGGCACCTATGGGGGGGCCCCATCCAAATATTCGCAGGGGGGCCCAGTGATTTCTAGTTATGCCCCTGCCCTGGTGGTGGGGACACAGACAGGCATGAGGATAAATACAGCAGCAGAGGCAGGAGGAGTGACTTGTGGCAGCAGGCAATGTAACGAGGCCATGGTACATAGCGTTGGTAGTACCACGGCTGCAAATAAAGACAGCAAGATCAGGAGGTTCCGGACAGCAGTCGTGAAGCCCACATTGTGTCCCATGCACAACTGGGACAGCACAGTTTTCAACCCAGACACCTCGGAATTTTTTTTTTTTTAACAGTATATAGCTATTGTAGTGGCGTAATAGCTGATGGCGCATGGCAGCGGCGCATAACTCTGTGGACCCTGGCGGTGGGAACACAGACAGGCAGGAGGATAAATTCAGCAGCAGGAGGAGTGACGAATGGCAGCAGGCAATGTATTCTGTGGACCCTGGTGGTGGGAAAACAGACAGCAGGAGAATGAAAATCAATTCAGCGCTGCGTAATAAGTTGCCACTTTATAAATACTATAAATAAATAAATACATACATAAATAAATAAATTCATAAATAAATGAATTCATAATTAAATAAATAAATACAGCAGCAGGAGGAGGAGTGACGTGTGGCAGCAGCAGGCATGTCACGCGGGCCATGGTACCTAGCGTTAATACCACAGCAACTAAAGAAAAAACAGGCCAAATTATCAGGACCCAGGGACTGAAGGTTGATGTCAAAGAATAACTCCCAGGCACCTTATGTCCTCCTGTCGCTGACAACAGGTGCCTGGAATGTGCCTTCAATCCAGGCCTGGTTTATCTTAAGGAATATGAGCCTGTCCACGCCCTCTGTGGACAGACGAGAGCGCTTCTCGGTGACCACACCGCCGGCCGCACTGAAGCACCTCTCGGACAGCACGCTGGAAGGGGGGGCAAGACAGAACTTATAGGGCGCACTGCGCCAACTCGCTCCAGATGTGCAAGCGCTAGTGTTGGGCGAACACCTGGATGTTCGGGTTCGCTGAACATGGCCGCGATGTTCGGGTGTTCGCGCCGAACTCCGAACATAATGGAAGTCAATGGGGACCCGAACTTTCGTGCTTTGTAAAGCTTCCTTACATGCTACATACCCCAAATTTGCAGGGTATGTGCACCTTGGGAGTGGGTACAAGAGGAAAAAAATATTTGAAAAAGAGCTTAGTTTTTGAGAAAATTGATTGTAAAGTTTCAAAGGAAAAAATGTCTTTTAAATGCGGAAAATGTCATTTTTCAGTACAGTGGTGGGTGAGCGGTGTACTACTATTTCCAGCAGCGACACAGAGCACAATGCTATACAGTGGTGGGTGAGAGGTGTACTACTATTCCCAGCAGCGACACAGAGCACAATGCTATACAGTGGTGGGTGAGCGGTGTACTACTATTCCCAGCAGCGACACAGAGCACAATGCTATACAGTGGTGGGTGAGCGGTGTACTACTATTCCCAGCAGCGACACAGAGCACAATGCTATACAGTGGTGGGTGAGCGGTGTACTACTATTCCCAGCAGCGACACAGAGCACAATGCTATACAGTGGTGGGTGAGCGGTGTACTACTGTTCCCAGCAGCGACACAGAGCACAATGCTATACAGTGGTGGGTGAGCGGTGTACTACTATTCCCAGCAGCGACACAGAGCACAATGCTATACAGTGGTGGGTGAGCGGTGTACTACTGTTCCCAGCAGAGACACAGAGTGGCAGTAAACACAATGCTATATAGTGTGGGTGAGCGGTGTACTACTGTTCCCAGCAGCGACACAATGACTGGGGGGACCCTGGCTAGCCTGGCTGGAGAGAGAACTACCCTGCCTGCCTACCCAAAGCTAAACCCACAGACAAATGGCGGAGAAATGACGTGGATCGGGTATTTATTTACCCGAACCACGTGACCCGTTCGGCCAATCAGAGCGCGTTCGGGTCCAAACCACGTGGCCCGTTCGGCCAATCACAGCGCTAGCTGAATGTTCGGGGAACGTTCGGCCATGCGCTCTTAGTTCGGCAATATGGCCGAACGGTTTGGCCGAACACCATCAGGTGTTCGGTCGAACTCGAACATCACCGGAACAGGGTGAAGTTCTGCAGAACCCGAACAGTGGCGAACACTGTTCTCCCAACACTAGCAAGCGCTCCACCCAGTACTCCATGGGGTCCCCGCTGCCGGTGTCAATCCCACTGAAGGACCCCGTGTAGTTGGCCACCATCCGGTTCATGACTTTGAGAGGAGGTGAGCGGCGGAAAGCGCGCACAATTTTCTGCGCCGATTCCAACAGCTCCTCCATCCCCTGGTAGGTGCGCAGGAACTTCTGCACCACCAGGTTGAGGACGTGGGCCAAGCAGGGGACGTGGGTCAAGTCTCCCCTGCTGATGGCAGCCAGCAGGTTGGCGGCATTGTCAGACACCACCAATCCGACTCTCAGGCCCCTGGGGGTCAGCCATGTCTTCTCCTGCTCCCTCAGGTAGCGGACCATGTTGGCTGCCATCAAGCTGTTTTACCCCAGGCTTTTCATCTCCAGCAGTGCTTGGCAGTGGCGGGCCTTCACGCTGCTGTTGATGCAGTGTCACTTGGCGGCGGGAGCTGCTGTTTCTCCCCTGACCCCGCACGGTGGCACCACATACTGGGCGACTGGTGCCGCTGCTACCGCTGATGCCCCCAAAGGTTGGACCTGCTGCTTCCTCGCTCGGTCTTTCCATCAGGCTGACCCAGTGGGCCGTAAAGGACAGATAACGGTCTGTCCCAAACGGCTGCTCCATGAATCCATGGTTATGTGGATCCGCGCACTCACGGCGTGATCGAGCGCACGGCCCACGTTTGCCATGGCAAAGCAGTGCAGTGCTGGGATCGCTGTGCGGGAGAAGTAGTGGCGGCTGGGGACTTGCCACTCTGGGATTCCAAACTGCAGCAGCGCTCTCATGTCACTCCCCTCCTGCACAAAGGAATATGGCAGGAGCTGGGAGCACATGGCCCGGGCAAGCAACCCGTTCAGCTCCCGGATGCGCCTGTGGGCGGGAGGCATCACCTTGGTCACACCGGGGAACGACTCGCTGAGCAGGGTCTGGCGTCGTTTGCCTGCACGGGAGGATGAGGAGGCCACTGTGGAGGGAGCTGATGAGGCCACTGAGGACTGGCAGCCCGGGGGGGGGGCAGTGAATTGCTGCTGCTTCTGCTGTGCTCCTGCTGCTGGATGGGCAGGGGGGTGGGATGCTGCTACTGCTGCTGCTGCTGCTGAAGTCTGTGCAGTGGCTGTCTGGCTCTGGCCACTGCCTGCACAACTGTCCTTCAGCTTCATATACTCACTATAGTTCTCAAAATGTTTGTTCTGTAAGTGGGTCTGCAGGCACAAGGTACTCAACTTGAGGAGATCGCAACCTCTGCTGAGACTGACACCGCAACTGTTGCAAATTGCACGGGTCGCGTCCACTGTGCATTTTAGTGAAGAACTGCCAGACTGTGGACTTCAACTTGCCCTTTGAGCTTGAGGGCTGGGGATTTTTTGGGCCCTTGGAGGGTTGTGTCTTTTTCTGGTTGCTTGGTTTGCTGCGGGTGGTGGTAGCGGCTGAAGCAGCAGGCTGTGGCTCCTGCCTTCCATGCCCTGTGCTTGCCGCCTTGCTGCTGCCACGTCTCTGTGCCAGAGACACCTCCTCCACCGATGACGAGCTGTCTTCAACCAACTGTGCTGGTGGTACTGGTGGTGGCACATAGGATGGATCCAGCATGTCATAATCATCCCCAAACATCTCCTCTGAGCCCTCCTCAACCAACTCCTCTACCCCAAAATCCCCTGCATCACGCCCCTCCTCATCAGCGCCAACCACAAACTGCTGCACCTTAAACTCCTCCTCCTCCTTGCATGATGATGTCCCCATTATCTCCTGCTCAAACTGCTCCACAACATCCCTGTACACGGCTGCAGTCACTGGGGTGAAGACCGAGCTCAGTGAGGGCAGGCTGGTCAATGGGGTCACCGTGACCTCAAGCGGTGGTGGAGGCCTGCTGTGGACCGGAGTGCCGAGGGCGACGACCCGTCTCAAAATGGGCGCAACGCGTGGCTGTTGCACCTCTGCTCCCTCCTCCACAACTCTGCGGTCAGTGGCTGGCGGCGGACCAGTCACAGACCTGCTGCTGCTGGCAGTGGCTGCTGCAATGGCGCTGCCTCTCCTGGTGGTTCCTCGCCCTCTACCTCTGCCAGTCATTGTGCAATAATATACAAATACAGTAAAAAAAAGGTGTAGAAAAGGGCGGGAAAGGGTGAAAACTTTAATAAAGTCTAGGTTGGTGGTGGTGACTGGTGTTGAGTGACAACAAAAAATGAGTTTTTTTTTTTCTTTTTTAAATAGTAGTACTACTAACAGCAGTAGTGTAGTCTACAGTACTAACTAACTCGTGTGACGGACAGTGACAATTAAAGTTGGTCACACATGGTCAGACGCAATCAATAGGGTCGGACAAATGACAGCAACTCACAGGTCACAATGGATGCTGGCCTGTGATGTAACAGTTATTTGTTACACAGTACAGAAGCTAATTAAATCACAGACTAACAGTAGAAAAAATTAACTGAACGGGTATGTAACGATTGTGGAATTATCTCCGTGGTCGGCACACAACCTGCGCACCGACACCACGGAAATCCTCCACAAACGTTTGGATAAGAGAACCCAGCTAAGGTGCAGATGCACCCGTAGAGAGGAATTCCAACCGGCAGATGGAGCTGTGGAGTGCAGAGGAACAGATCCTCTGCACAGCCACAGATGCTAGCTAAGGATTGTACGTAATGGAGCAATACGGAGCAGGATAGTCTCTCTCGAGGGAAAGAGCACAGAGACAGAATGTATGTATGTCTACCAATCTAGTCGCCGCCCACCGACGTTCGACATACAACAGCGAAAACCAAGAGTGGCGATTGCCAACAGTGACACAAGACACCGTGCGTTAGGCGCAACAGCGTCAAGCGCGTTTACGGCGCGGCCTCCGCACGATAAGTGCAACAGAGACAAGCACGCCACCCTGATTAACGAATGAACACAAATGAACAAATAACAGGAACGCTTGCTAAGCGGCTGCCTTACCGCAGACAACCGCAAGCGTTTGCTCCAAACAGACAGACGAACGGAAAACAGGAATAGGTCAGATAAGATCCACCGCTCTTCCACCAGAGCGAGTGCGATCCGGGTTCAGGGGCAGGACAGAAAAGATCCACTGCTCTTTCCCACCAGAGCAAGTGTGAACCAAGTAGAAAAACAGAGCTAGCAGGATCCACTGCTCTTTTCCGCCAGAGCAAGTGTGATCCAAGTGTAGAAACAGAGCTAGCAGGATCCACTGCTCTTTTCCACCAGAGCAAGTGTGATCCAAGTACAGAAACAGAACTAGCAGGATCCACTGCTCTTTTCCACCAGAGCAAGTGTGATCCAAGTACAGAAACAGAGCTAGCAGGATCCACTGCTCTTTTCCACCAGAGCAAGTGTGATCCAAGTACAGAAACAGAACTAGCAGGATAGACTGCTCTTTTCCACCAGAGCAAGTGTGATCCAAGTACAGAAACAGAACTAGCAGGATCCACTGCTCTTTTCCACCAGAGCAAGTGTGATTCGAGTACAGGAATAGGCTTAGCAGGATCCACTGCTCTTTCCGCCAGAGCGAGTGCAATCCACACGGCAAGACAGACAGATGGAGTAACCAGTAGCAACCGCAGCTCCGGCCTACACTCCCAGACAGACAGAGCGATTTCCTGTCGACCGCCGCTGGCGACAAGACAATCGAGGCAGAGAAACAGAACAAGGCAATACAAGTAATACAACCTGAATGCACTAGAGGGATGCCTAGTACAGTCCCCAGGAATATTCTAAGATAATCTCTAGCAAACAATAGCAAGGCTGACACTCCAGGAGTGTTTTAGCAGTAACAAACCATCATGACCAGCAAAGGATCCTGGGAGAACATGGTATTTATACTGCAAACCTTCAAAGGAGGCGGCTAGGCAATTTGCATGACAAGTGTATGCAAATTCCTCAGTGACAGAGCAAGTCTGAAACTTGCAAAGTAAAGACAGGTCTCTTTTCCAGAGACCTGCATCCCTCAGACTTAAGTAATGGTCAAACAGCTGTCTGCCTGTGCAGACAGCTGAGTGGATCATTACAGGGTAGTAGTAGTAGTAGACTAGTAGTAGTACACAGGTAACTAATAAATCCCTAGTTAGTGTATTATTATTTATTGTATTTATAAAGCGCCAACATTAATTTAGGTTACAGACAATATTTAGGGGTGACAAACAGCAATATGACAATACAGGAATACAAGAAAACCAGATCACACAACACAGTATGAGTACAAGGTAATGCTTAGTCACTGGAGGTTATGCAAGTTAGGTTCACTCAAATACTCAAATGCATAGCATGGGTGCACAGTAATGGAGGTGCATGATCAGGTAGGACACAAAAGGAGGAGGACCCTGCCCAAAGGCTTGCAATCTAGATGGAGAGGTAGGGACACGAGAGGTAGGGGACCAGAGTTCAGCTGTGGGTTTAGAGCAATTGTGAGGGGTGGTAGGCCAGAGTGAAAAGGTGAGTTTTGAGGGCCTTCTTGAAGGTGTTGAAGGAGGGGGCTGCCCTAATGGGTGGAGGTAGGGAGTTCCATAGTGTTGGAGCGGCTCTTGAGAAGTCTTGGAGGCATACATGGGACTGGGTGATGCGGGGGGCGGTTAGGCGAAGTTCATTGGAGGAGCGGAGTGAGCGGCTTGGTGTGTATCTCTAAATAAGATCAGAAATGTAGGTTGGACAGGTTTTGTGGACGGATTTGTAGGTCAGACACAATATCTTGAATCTGATTCTGGACTGGATAGGAAGCCAGTGGAGGGATTCTCGGAGGGGAACCGCCCTGGTGGAGCGATGAGAGCAGTGGATAATTCTGGCTGTCGCATTCATGATGGACTGCAGTGGGGCTATTCGGGTCATAGGGAGACTAGACAGAAGGGCATTGCAGTAGTCGAGGCGGGAAATTATGAGGGCATGGATGAGGAGTTTGGTGGTGGCAGAGGTCAGGAAAGGGCGAATCTTACAGATGTTAAGAAGGTGAAAGTTGCAGGACTTTGTGAGGTTTTGGATGTGGGGAGTGAAGGAGAGTGCGGAGTCCAGGGTGACACCCAGACAGCGGGCTTGAGAGGTAGGGCGAATGGTAGTGTGGTTAACAGTGACATGCACATCTGGGAGGTTCATGGATGGCCAGGGTGGGAAGATCATAAATTCCGTTTTTGTCTAGATTTAGTTTCAGGAACCTAGCAGACATCCAGGAGGAGATGGCAGATAGGCAGGAGGAGACCTTGTCCATGGTAGTGGTGGATATGTCAGGGGTGTGGAGGTAGATTTGGGTGTCATCTGCATACAGATGATAGTTAAAACCCATGGAGGAGATAACCTTGCCAATGGAGGATGTGTATAGGGAGAACAGTAGGGGGCCAAGGGCCGAGCCTTGGGGGACTCCCACTGAGAGGTGGTTGGGGGTGGACGAGGACTCATTGAAGGAGGTCGTGAAGGAGCGGTTGGAGAGGTAGAATGAAAGCCAGGTCAGGGTGAGATTGTGAATGAACTGGAGGGAGGGACTGGAGGAGTAGGGGATGATCTACTGTATCAAAAGCTGCTGAAAGGTCAAGGAGGAGGAGAATGGAGTATTTACCTTCAGCTTTAGCTAAGGCAAGGTCATTGACCACTTTGGTGAGAGCCGTTTCGGTTGAGTGGGCAGGCCGAAATCGATTGCAGTGGGTCTAGTAGTGAGTTGGCATTGAGGTACTGGGTCAGGCGTTTGTGAACCAGACACTCAAGGAGTTTTGAGGCGAAGGGGAGGAGGGAGATCGGGCAGTAGTTGGAGGGTAGCGAGGGGTCGAGGGAGGGTTTCTTGAGCAGGGGCAGTACTGTGGCCTGCTTGAAGTCTGAGGGGAAGGTGCCTGTGGATAGGGAGAGGTTAAACAGGGTAGTGAGGACTGGGGCCAGATCTGTGAAGTGAAGCTGAAGTAGATCAGAAGGGATAGGGTCAAGGGGGGAGGTAGTGGTATGGGAAGTCTGCAGTAGGTGGTTGACTTCCTCAGTGGTAGTAGGAGTGTACACAATAACTAAGTGGTGTGCCAGACAGTGGGTGGGAATTAAAGTCGGTCACACACGGTCAGACGCAATCAATAGGGTCGGGCAATGACAGCAACTCACAGGTCACAACGGATGCTGGCCTGTGATGTAACGGTTATTTGTTACACAGTGCAGAAGCTAATTAAATCACAGACTAACAGTAGAAAAAAGTAACTGAACGGGTAGTAGTAGTAGTAGACTAGCAGTAGACTAATAGTAGTACGCAAAAATCTATTAACCCTTCGCACTCTCGCATGCAAATGTTCAAACAAATGCATTCACAGATTCACTCATCCAGGCACTACTGTTATCCCTACAGCTAAGTTAAAAGCCAGGGTTTTAGTTCACAGAAGAATGCATTCTTATGCTTAGTCACCTATACTGCGCAGAAGTAACCAGGTTGAACATTTGCATGCGAGAGTGCGAAGGGTTAATAGATTTTTGCTGTTTTCTAGCCACACCCCCTTCAGCATCTCCCTTTCCTTAATAATTTATTTAATGTCCTAACTAGAGGTAATGTTCCTGGATATATGTCTTTTTTTCTTAATAGTAGTACGCAGGTAACTAATAAATCCCTAGCGTACTTCAAATAACTAAGTTGTGCGGCGCAGACAGTTAGTGACAATTAAAGTCGGTCACACACGGTCAGACGCACGCAATCAATCAATTCGGTCGGGCAGGTGACAGTCACAGGTCACTCACAATGGATGCTGGTGGCCTGTGATGTGACTAACTATAATTTATTACACACAGTACAGAAGCTAATAAAATCGCACACTAACAGTACAAAAAATTAACTGAACGGGTACTAGTGTAGCCGATAGGAAAAATGGAGGAAGATTTTTTTTAATTATTTTTGTTTACCTGGTCAGCAGCTTGCAGCCAAGATGCTGCTGACACAGGTTTTCTATTTTTTTTTTCATTAAGAAAAGGGCATCTTGCCCACAAAGGTTATGGCCGCGCAGGATGGAGGCGGAGCTTGTGACCGTGAGGGAAGAGGGAGTGAGTGCACGCGTAACTATCGTCGCGTGCACTCCTCCAAGTTGCTGGGCAACCGAGACGCCGGCGGGGAGAGCACGGGCACTCCTCAGATGTTGCCTGGCAACGGGGACGCGCAGCAGGGAGCGAGGGCGGCAACATTTCTAGAGGGAGGGGGGCGCTCGCGCTGAGTGCGAGGATATGGGGTGTTGCGCGCTCAGGGAGCCGTGACTAGAGAGATGTAACGGCGCCCTCTCAGGATTGATTGCGCAGTTAGCAGCGGGGATGAGGAGGGGGACGGATGGACAGCTGAGGAGGCGCAGGAGAAATCTGGGGGAAGAATAAGGACAGCCAGGGAGCGAATCTGGAAAAATTTTCCTTTTTCAGTCACCTAATAATAGGAGAGGCAGAGAAGTGATGACCTTTTCCCTGAAGAAAATACCTTGCTCCATCCTAAAGAGCAAGCATCAGAAAGGAAAATGATGGAAGAGCTGACAGGTTATCAGAAATTGAGAGTAAGAGACATAATGGTGATCCTGATAAACTGTTTTTACTAGAACTGATTCGCTGGTTTCTTTGATGGACATAACACATTTTTTTTTTTCTTGTTGTTTGCTCAATCTGGACTGTATCATTCTCAGTGCTAATGCCATAGAAAGATTTTTCCCACAGGCTTCCTATTATTGAGTTTATTGTCCTCGTATTAATGCTCTGAAGAACTGTTTGACCCAGAGCATACCCAAGAAATTCTGGGTCATTTCTGAAAAAGAAAGGGATTCTCTATCTGTGTCCCTGTTTTTGTGTCAGTATAATATCTCCTCAGCCGCTAACTATAACAGTATGAGAATATTGGAGTTCATTACTATTTAAAGTGGTATACCCTATTTAAGCGAACAATTAATATGGGGTTATTACTTACCTTGTTTCTGGAAATTTGAAGCTGTATTTTTTTTCTGCGACCTGAAAGGAAGAAGCAGAGGAAATTAATTTTAAAAGGAATTATCAGTATAAGTGCAAGTTTGGTTTAATTACCTGTGAAAAGACTGTAAGGTGCCACCGGATTAATCTGCAGGAAGAAGAAAAGAGTAGCGTTAACCTAAGGAATCTGTTTTGTTTTTTTCATAAGACTATTGTTCATATGTATTTTTTTTTTCTCTCTTCTTTTTTCTTTTTTTCTCTTCGCCAAGACTAGTCTGGAAGTAGTTCCCAGTCGGAGAAGAAATTGATTTACATTTTTTTTTTATTTCTAAAGAGAGAGAGAGACTTGCTTATGCTGATATTTATTAATTATTGATTTTTTTATGTTAATTTTTTTATCAATTTACATATTAATTCATTAATTAATTAATTTGCTTATTTATTTCACTAATTTATTAATTAATTTATTTATTTTACTAAGTTATTTATTTGTCTTGTCCTTTCACCAACTAATTCATTACGGTTAATTCTCCATTTATTTATTAATTTGGTTAAACCATTTAGGTAACCCATTAATTACCAAACAAGAGTTCATTGGTAAACTTAGTGATAACTATTTAATTTAGAATTCATTCTTGAATAGTACTATTCGTATCATTATTTAATACCCTTTACAAAAAATTCTCTTAGTCAAAGAAGGGGATAGACCCCAAGTAATTTAGTACAAGAATAAGAGAGGAATTTTGCTGATCAGCAAAATATTGAAACTCAATGAATGTTAGGTCTGGGCTTGAATTCATGGTGGACATAAGATACATGATCGGCGGGTATTTAAAGAGAATCTGTATTGTTAAAATCACACAAAAGTAAACATACCAGTGCGTTAGGGGACATCTCCTATTACCCTCTGTCACAATTTCGCTGCTCCCCGCCGCATTAAAATTGGTTAAAAACAGTTTTAAAAAGTTTGTTTATAAACAAACAAAATGGCCACCAAAACAGGAAGTAGGTTGATGTACAGTATGTCCACACATAGAAAATACATCCATACACAAGCAGGCTGTATACACCCTTCCTTTTGAATCTCAAGAGATCATTTGTGTGTTTCTTTCCCCCTGCATCTCTCATGCACTGAAGTTTCAGGCTGCTCTTTTCTTCCTGCAAACAGCTTTGCCCTTGTCTGTAATTTCTCAGTATGTGAAAGCCCAGCCAGCTCAGAGGACGATTTATCCAGCTTGTAAAAGAGAAGAGAGAAGAGATAAGCTGCTCTAATCTAATCTAAATAATACACAGGCAGTGTGCACAGAGGGGCCTGGAAGGGGGAGTTCATAGCAGAACCACAACACTGAAGAACTTGGCAGCCTTCCAGACACAGGCCGACAAGTCTGACAGGGGAAAGATACATTGATTTATTACAGAGACTGTGATAGCAGAAAGTGCTGCAGTAAGCCAGAACACATTAGAATAGCTTTTGGAACTTGTAGGATGATAAAAAACAGGATGCAATTTTTGTTACGGAGTCTCTTTAAGGAGAATGTTCATGACTTTAGTGCACTAAAATTTATATGTGACATATATAAATTGGGACTGTTATTGTAGTAATCTCAGCTCTGTACTTACCTGTGAAAAAAAGTAATGTGTTGAATTAGCTTTCTGAAGTGTTCCGGATTTTCCTATTGAAGTGAGAAAACCAGAGAATTGAGACTGTATTGAAGAAATTTTCTTTGGTTGAATTCAACTTTTCGTAAATTACCAAATTTATTTCTGGGTTTAATACATTTTCACTTATTCTAAATTACTGTGTCAGTGTCTGGTGGATTTCTCCCGGTCAGCCCTGGTTCATACCGGTTACACTAGTAGTCGTACGCAGGTAACTAATAAATCCCTAGCGTACTTCAAATAACTAAGTTGTGCGGCGCAGACAGTTGGTGACAATTAAAGTCGGTCACACACAGTCAGACGCAATCAATCAATAGGGTCGGGCTGATGACTGTAACAGATCACAACAGATGTTTGCTGGCCTGTACAGTGTACACAGTCAGTAACTAACTAACACAGAACTGAAGCTAATAAATTAACAGACTACAGCAGTACTAAATAAGTAAATAAACTAGTACTAAGTAAGTGCACAACTAACTAGAATCCCTAACCTACCTAAGCTAGTAGTAGGATAAGGCTGCTCTAGGATAGCAGGCCCAGCCTGCACACAGACTAACACTAGCCTAGCACAGAATACAGTATACACTAGCTGACTACAAACAATCAGATTACTACCTATCTATATAAGAGTACAATAGATGTGTTTAGGAGGTGTTTAGGAAGCAAAATGCTAGGTTTAGCACAAGAATGCACTTGCTCAGACGCAGCACAGCACTGGAGATACTCTCAGTACCAGCACAGTCACACAAGTACGTGGCTCCGCAAGATGGCCACCGCCTTATATGGAGGGGAGGGCCAGGCTCCCCTCCTCTGATTGGTTGCTAGCGTTGCCAGGGCCTCGGCTGGAGGACTTATGATTGGCCCACGTCACCCGCAATGTCACTCCCGAAGCCGAATCTACTGCATCATCCGGCCGAATTCGAGTGCGCATGTTCGGGAAACTTCGCATTCGGGTTATTATTAATTATTGTATTTATAAAGCGCCAACATATTACGCAGCATATTCGGGTTCGGCCTCGACTTCGGCAACACTGAAATCTACCCGAAGATTGTATACAAATTATTATTATTTAGTATTTATATAGCGCCAACATATTACGCAGCACTGTACAGTGTGTGTGTGTATATATATATATATATATATATAATCTTGTCACTAACTGTCCCTCAAAGGAGCTCACAATCTAATCTCTACCATTGCCATATGTCTATATTATGTAGTGTAAGTACTGTAGTCTAGGGCCAATTTTAGGGGGAGCCAATTAACTTATCCGTATGTTTTTGGAATGTGGGAGGAAACCGGAGTGCCCGGAGGAAACCCACGCAGACACGGAGAGAACATACAAACTCTTTGCAGATAGTGACCTGGCTTGGATGCGAACCAGGGACCCAGCGCTGCAAGGCGAGAGAGCTAAACACTACGCCACCGTGCTGCCCATAAATGTAAGCAGATACAAATGTAAGATATAAATGTAAGCAAATACAAATGTAAGCAGACTGCAGAGTGGCGCAGCAAAAGTGTGCTGGGCCCATAACCCAGAGGTTGATGAAGCGAAACCATCCTCTGCTAGGTGTACTTTATTTTTTACACCTTGCTTTATTACATGGGCCAATCGGCGGCCATAGCTTCTTAAGAGAAAGTGTCATTAGGGCCTTGCTGTAACATAGATTGTAGTGTAACTATTCCAACTAATGTACCCTTCTTAAAGTGAACCTCCGGACTAAAAATATACTCAGCAGAACTGAAAAGGCTTGGTGTTTCTTTAACAGTTTCACAGCATCAGAACTTTTTACTGTTTTTCTTACCAAACCATCATTTTTAGCTGCATTTTTAGCTAGGCTCCACCCATCAATGTTGGAGTTGTTGTTCACGTTGCCTAGCAACTGGGAGGGGTGATCAGGACACAGGACAGTTGGAACTGTCTCATGCTCCCTGTCACCTCCTTTCAACCAAAAAGATGGCTGCCCTTATGAAATCAAACATTTGCCTGTTCTTCTAAAACAGGGTGGGTAAGAGATTATATTACCTATCTATTTTAATTAACATAACTAATGTAACTTAATGTTTGTTTAGGCTGGAGTTCCTTCTTTAAACTTGAAGATTGTATACAAATGTAAGCTGACTGCAGAGTGGTGCAGCAAAAGTGTGCTTGGCCAATAACCCAGAGGTTGATGGATCGAAACAATCCTCTGCTAGGTGTACTTTATTTTTTACACCTTGCTTTACCACATGGGCCAATCGGCAGCCATAGCCTCTTAAGAGAAAGTGTCATTAGGGCCTTGCTGTAACATAGATTGTAGTGTAACTATTTCAACTAATGTACCCTTCTTAAACTTGAAGATTGTTTACAAATGTAAGCAGAGTGGCGCAGTGAAAGTGTGCTGGGCCCATAAGCCAGAGGTTGGGGGATCAAAATCATCCTCTGCTAGGCATGATTTCATTTTTGGACGTCACTTTATCGCATGAGCAAAACGGTTTCCATAGCCCTGTAAGAGAATGTGTAATAAGGGCCCTGCCGTAACATAGATATTACGGTAGCTAAGACTACTCCTGGGCCTTTCTTGTAGTTGAAGAGATGAGTGAACTGTGACACCACACTTAAAAACAAAACAAAAAAAACAGCAAACAGAGAAGCTTCCCCATATTGGAGCATTGGATTTGGTAAAGTCTTAAGCCAATGTGTTGTAATCTTCGCATTCAATTCAGATGCAAATCATATGCAAATCTGCTACTACTTATCATGCAAACAGGAAACTCAGGAGGAGGGGTTGGGAGCAGCTAACCTGACAGTTACATAGTTACAAAGTTAAGGAAAGGTGGGGGGGAAAGGCTGTGCATCCCTAAACACATGTTGCAATTGAATGGTTAATCGCACAGGCATACACTGCCTCTGCCAGTCTGAAAAATACATGCCCTGCATCCAAGACAAGTGCTAACATTTATTAAACTAGGAGGAACTTTAGCTTCCAATATGGTTTGCAGTATATTAAGTATATTATACTAGACACTTGCGCCACGGTGAGGCAAACCTCCGGGCAAGTGACCTAACCTAAATTTAAAACCTTGGGAGCAGCTAAGCAAAAAAAAATGTGTAACTTACATTTGGTTAAACAGCGAAGAGAACGCCAGCGCATACCACTAAGGCTGCATCTGAAATGACCACCAGCTCAGTGTGAAGCACCTAAATAGATTTTCTGCACACTTCGCATTCAATTCAGATGCAAATCATATGCAAATCTGCTACTACTTATCATGCAAACAGGAAACTCAGGAAGAGGGGCTGGGAGCAGCTAACCTGACAGTTACATGTGAGAGAATGCGGAAAAGCCGCCGCGTGTGCTGACAGCAAGGCGGCTGATTCCGCGTCCAGTGCGGCGGTTTGCACGCTGCAGCGTGCATCTGGTGTGGCTGAGTCTGGTAGTTCACATAGGTTCAGGAATACGCGTGCGCGTGCTGAGAGGCAGAACTTTTATGATGGCCAAGGAGGGATCAGCTGGCCAGGTTTGTCAGCTGACCTCAGAGCTGGTAACCATCACTTAGGGGTGGCGCCGGAGAGCGCTGCTCTATATATAGTTACTGCTGGCCACTCACTAGTTGTCTGCCGT
Source organism: Hyperolius riggenbachi (assembly GCF_040937935.1). Lineage (NCBI taxonomy): Eukaryota > Metazoa > Chordata > Amphibia > Anura > Hyperoliidae > Hyperolius > Hyperolius riggenbachi. The sequence continues at coordinate 188,866,152 of NC_090651.1, read as the reverse complement.
TGCGAACACTACGTGGAAGCACTCAGACCTTAGTCAGATCCTACAGTGTGTTTGAACCAGGAGGACCTGGGAATTCCCACTGAGCCAGATTACTTCTATTGTTATCATTCTGTTATACTTCCGACTAGTTCCAGGGTGTAGAGACCATGGACCTCACACCCAAGACTAGGGAACTTGTGTTATCATTCTGTTATACATCAGACTAGTTCTAGGGTGTAGAGACCACGGACCTCACACCCAAGACTAGGGAACTTGTGTTAGCATTCTGTTATACATCAGACTAGCTCCAGGGTGTAGAGACCACGGACCTCACACCCAAGACTAGGCATTGTTTGATATCTGTTATGACCTATTGCTTTCCTGACTATTCCTCTGCTCTTTGATTTGGTACCACGCATATCTGATATTCCGTTGCCAAACCCTGCTTGCCTTGGATACCGAATCAGTTTTCTGCCTTTGTACTTTGTCTGTCCGTGTGTTGCCGACCTGGCTTGCCCGACCTCGAGAGCTATCTCTCCCCTTAAGAGATAGTCTCCAGATCTGTCAGTGACATCCACCTTCAGGTGTCACTCACTCTCTGGTCCTTCCTACCTTCAGCCTGACTCCACCCCTTGGAGAGTCTCAGGCTGCTGGAAGGTTTATTTACTCTCTAAGAGCAGTATTGCCCATACTGCCTAAGATCACCTGCTCATCAGGTGCGTTACTCAAAGTCATACTGTTACACCAAACACTCACGATTATATACAGGTGTCCAGAGGTTAGTACTATATCTGTATTATTGGTGATTCTGCAGATCATCCATAATCAGGTATATATCTGCATTCTTGGTGATACTGCAGATCACCAATAATCAGATTCTCTCTGCGTGCTGACACCGATCGTTACATTACATAATTACAAAGTTAAGGAAAGGTGGGGGGAAAGGCTGCACATCCCTAAACAGATGTTGCAATTGAATGGTTAATCGCACAGGCATACACCGCCTCTGCCAGACTGAAAAATGCATGCCCTGCATCCAAGACAAGTGCTAACATTTATTAAACTAGGAGGAACTTTAGCTTCCAATATGGTTTGCATGCAAAGTATATTATACTAGACACTTGCGCCACGGTGAGGCAAACCTCCGGGCAAGTGACCTATCCTAAATTTAAAACCTTGGGAGCAGCTAAGCAAAAAAATGTGTAACTTACATTTGGTTGAACAGCGAGGAGAACGCCAGCGCATACCACTAAGGCTGCATCTGAAATGACCACCAGCTCAGTGTGAAGCACCTAAATAGATTTTCTGCACACTTTGCATTCAATTCAGATGCAAATCATATGCAGATCTGCTACTACTTATCATGCAAACAGGAAACTCAGGAGGAGGGGCTGGGAACAGCTAACCTGACAGTTACATAGTTACAAAGTTAAGGAAAGGTGGGGGGAAAGGCTGCGCATCACTAAACACATGTTGCAATTGAATGGTTAATCGCACAGGCATATACCGCCTCTGCCAGACTGAAAAATGAATGCCCTGCATCCAAGACAAGTGCTAACATTTATTAAACTAGGAGGAACTTTAGCTTCCAATATGGTTTGCATGCAAAGTATATTATACTAGACACTTGCGCCACGGTGAGGCAAACCTCCGGGCAAGTGACCTATCCTAAATTTAAAACCTTGGGAGCAGCTAAGCAAAAAAAATGTGTAACTTACATTTGGTTGAACAGCGAGGAGAACACCAGCGCATACCAAATGTAAGTTACACATTTTTTTTGCTTAGCTGCTCCCAAGGTTTTAAATTTAGGTTAGGTCACTTGCCCGGAGGTTTGCCTCACCATTGCGCAAGTGTCTAGTATAAAATACTTTGCATGCAAACCATATTGGAAGCTAAAGTTCCTCCTAGTTTAATAAATGTTAGCACTTGTCTTGGATGCAGGGCATGCATTTTTCAGTCTGGCAGAGGCGGTGTATGCCTGTGCGATTAACCATTCAATTGCAACATGTGTTTATTAAAAAAAGGTTATACTAGTCTACAGTTCCACCTATGAGAGTCTTCGCCTGAAGGTAAGAGACCTCCGGTACCAATTTTACTACCATTGCATACATCTGGGCGCCTCCACCGACGTGCTTTTACTTGTGTATCCAACACCTCTCTGAGGTGCCATCCCTACCACTGGGCGACACGGCCGACCAGGGTACAGGACCATAGGAGGAGAGCGACCACCCAGATCCAGAGGGTCCGGGCAACCGAGCGGTAACATTTTTTTTCCGCATGCCAATACGGAGGTTGCAAGACTGCAACCCACCTTTGTGAGTATATATGTAGCACCCATGGTATGTTTGCTATGAATATATCTATAGGGGTTTTCCATTGTGTTGCCATTTTATATTGTAGTACTGTTATTCACCACAAGATGGAGTGTTTTTTTAGTCAGTACATATCTACAACATGAGGGAAGTTTCTGGAAAGGGAGGGGACAAGAGAAAAAAAGGGGTTTTTGCTGGGAGAGACACAGGACAGGGAGGAAGGAGAAAGAAGTTCTGAGCCTGATATAGAGTGCTGAAAAAAGCCTCTTTGGAACTGAGTTCTTACCCCACTTTTCTGGAGTGTCCTGGACTCTTTCACTGGAGCCTTTTGCAGAGGACATCAGGAGAAGCCTGCACTGCTTCAGACCCTGCTGCTGCTGGACCGACAAGGGGACATTTTCATCTCATCAATCGGATAAATTGCTGTTTGGGAGCTGGTCTGTACATCCTGCTGTTTACAGAATTGCATCAGCACAGCGGTAAGGGCCTGTGGCCACCTCTACATGTTAATGCAGTACTGGGTCATCAAATGGAGTGACTGCCACTCCCTAGGAACTGAAACTGTTTAGGACTTAGGCCCAACGGTACTGCTCATCAGACTCTGGGAGTTATTGTTCCACCATCTAAGTGAGGAGTTTCTTCATAACACAGTGCATATAACTTTCTTGGTTTCAAACGAGCTCCAACAGGGCCCTAACGTTAAGACTGTTAGCAACTGGCCAGTGAACAGGGTAGATTAATAGTCATTTTTATAGTTGCTGATAAGCCTGTTTAGATCACATTATTATTATAACTAATTTGCTTACTGCAGTTGTCATTGCTTTCATATTGAATTTGATTGTTGCAAATATTGCATTCCCTCATAGAACATTGGAATGTGATATGTTTCAATGGTTATTTACTGTACTATTCAACCTGTTTATATTATTTTGCTTGCTGAGACTAGGGACCTCAGTTCAGAATAAATCTTATTGTTTCTGCTACCTTGGCGTGTGGGGTGTTCACAATTCTCTGGGCTGAAGAATATTGCAGGAAGAAGGTAGGAGAACCCAAATCATATTCAGCAGCCCTGCAAGGGTTTGTTACATATGTTATTCACAATTCTGTTCCTACTACAGCATAAGGGCTCCCCGTCTCACCTTTCCCACAGGTCGAGGAAAACTCCCCTTGCTAAAGGGGCACCCCAGACTGACACAGATATATTATGTTGTTGTGTATCTTTTGAAGAGAGGAAGTTCTGAGTTCAGGTCTGCTCTAATTACAACCAAACATCCAAAGTGGGTATGGACAGGATATTTGCTACATACTCATTCTCTGTTGTGGATGGGTATCTCTGCATTGAGCTGCCCTGCCACCTGTTTGTGGCTCTGACTGCAGCGAATCGCACAGAGGACAAAGAAGCAGTGCATGCTCTGGCCACTTTTCGCTCCTGCCCAGATGTGCACAGCAACCAACGCCAGTATAGTGTTATGCATTCTTGGCAAGTACATACATTAGCGTCATTTCTCAAGTATGCATGCCCAGAACCCTATTGGCTGCTGTGCACGTTCGGGCAGGAGCACAAATTGCAGGAATTATTGAGCAGACAGAGCATCCTCTGATTCTTGGTTGAATGGGATGCAGAGCAGCACAACTGAAATGAGCTCATTCAAACCAATGATCGCTAGTGAGAGTGATGCACAGAATGTTTTTTGGTGGCGAGGGGGGGGGGGGGGGGGTAGGTGACAGCAGGCCTAGGGCACTGGAAAGTACAAATCCGGCCCTGGGGGGGAGGGGTTAGAAGTCTGGCTATCTATAAATTGCTGGGGGTAGGGGGGAGAGGCCTGGCTACCTATGAATTACTGGTGGGGGGGGAGGTCTGGCTATCTATGAATTACTGGGGGGGGAGGTCTGGCTATATATGAATTACAGGGGGAGGGGTGAAAGGTCTGGCTACCTATGGATTACTAGGGGGAGGGGAGAAAGGTCTGGGTATCTATGAATTACTGGGGGGAGGGGAGAAAGGTCTGGCTACCTATGAATTACTGGGGGGAGGGGGGAGAGGTCTGGCTACCTATGAATTACTGGGGGGAGGGGTAGAGGTCTGGCTAGTAGCCAGTGGCAACCTATGAATTACTGGGGGGAGTAGGGACAGGGCTGGCTACCTATGAATTACTGGGGGCGGTCTGGCTACCTATATTTAGAGACGGTCCGCATGCGAACTTATTTGCGCGAACATCGCGCGTTCGCGATCAAACGCAAACTTTATGCGAGTTCAACCCGCCCCCTATACTACATCATTGGGCTAAACTTTGACCCTCTACATCAGTCAGCAGACACATGGGGCTTGATTCACAAAGTGGCGCTAACTGTTAGCGCCGCTGTGAAAATCCTTTGGTGCCCCTTAAGTAGCTCTGCACGCACTAACGGCCATGCAGAGCTACTTCGCGCACAGCCCCGCTCAGTGCGCGCTTACTGCTGTGCACCTGTATAAGTGCGCGGTTCGACGATAACAGCGCATCGGGTGCCCCCGAAACAGCGCTTTGATGCACCGTGAGCAGGACTGACAGTGATGTGTGGATGCTAACCAGTACTGCTCATCAGGATTCCGGACATCTGGGTAACCCGGATATCCGAACTGTTTAGGCCTATCCGACCAGATCCGGATAGCTATCTGCGGATAGTTGGGCGGATTTTGTGGGTATCCGGATCCGAAATACTGTAACTAAGGTGATGACATCCTGGAGCCAATCAGAGGGCTCCCAGCAGAAGCCCTAGCAACCAATCACAGAGGAGAACCCTGGCCAGCACCACCTGACCTCATTGAGCCAATCAGAGGCCTCCCAGCCTAAGCCCTGGCACCCAATCACAGAAAGGAACACTGGCCAGCCCCCCTGTATAATAAGGAGGGCAGCCATGATGAGACAGATCGTCCTGGCTTGCTGAATGCACACTGAGAGACATGCTCCAGTGCTGGTGGCCTACAAAGGGCTGTACACAGTTATAAACCTAAAGCTGTTCATTGATTAACCCCTTCACTACTCTATAGTTAAAGCATTAATTAGCTTGGTTGATGTCTCATAGTGTGACAGTTAGAGTGTGTGCTGCAGTGCTGCTGGGCCAAGGGCTGTACACAGTGATAAGCTGTTCAGTGATTAACCCCTTCACTATCACTACACTATAGTTAAATTGTTCATTAACTCGATTGATGTCATAGTGTGACATTTAGAGTGTTTGTTGCAGTGCTGCTGCCACTGCTATGTGTTTGTGCTGTGCACACACCAGGCCAGCTGCTGCCTGCTACGTGCAAACTCGTGCAAAGTGCAAAGTGCCATGTGCAAACACGTGCAAAGTGCAAACACGTGCCACGTGCAAAGTGCCACGTGCAAAGTGCAAAGTGCCACGTGCAAACACGTATTAAGTGCAAACACGTGAAAGTGCCACGTGCAAAGTGCCACGTGCAAACATGTGCAAAGTGCAAAATGCAAAGTGCCATGTACAAAGTGCAAAGTGCCACGTGCAAAGTGCAAACACGTGCAAAGTGCCTCGTGCCAACACATGCAAAGTGCAAAGTGCCATGTACAAAGTGCAAAGTGCCATGTGCAAACACGTGCAAAGTGCAAAGTGACACGAGCAAATTGCATACACGTGCAAAGTGCCTTGTGCCACATGCAAACACGTGCAAAGTGCCAAGTGTCGTGTTTGCACGTGGCACTTTGCACTTTGCATGTGGCTCTTTGCATGTGTTTGCATTTTGCACGTGTTTGCACATGTCACTTTACACTTTGCACGTGGCACTTTGCACGTGTTTGCATGTGGCACTTTTCACATGTTTGTACGTGGCACTTTGCACGTGGCACTTTGCATGTGTTTGCACTTTGTACGTGGCACTTTGCACTTTGTATGTGTTTGCAATTGGCACTTTGCAATTGGCACTTTGCGCGTGGCACTTTGCACTTGGCACTTTGCACGTGGCACTTTGGACTTTGGACACAAGAGGCTTGATTCACAAAGCGGTGCTAACCTACTTAGCACGTCTATAGTCTTTAGATGTGCTAACCAGGGTGCTAAGTAGGTTAGCACCGGATTTCTCAATCAGATTGTGCGCTAAGTTTTGTGCGCGCAAAGTTTCGTGCACGCAAAGTTTTACGCGCACAAAGTTTTACGTGCGGTAAGTCCCATAGGCTATAATGGGCACTTCGCGCGGAGCGCCCTGTACAGAGCGCGAGTAAAGTTTTACGCGCGTAAAGTTTTGTGCGCGAAAAGCTCTCTTAGACATGCTAAGGGGGTTTTCACAGGCATGCTAACAGTTAGCACCGCTTTGTGAATCAAGCCCAATGTGGGCTGCACAACCACTGTCTGGAACCTAGGCCTGATGTTAATTGACAGCCATTTTTTTTGGGGGGGGGGGGGATTTTAAGTCCCCAGATCATCAATTAGTGTTCCCCTTTGCAAAATAATGATGATACATGCCTCATTGACCCTAAAACCCATTTTAAAGCAATTTAAAGGGCACTTCCGGTGTTTGTATCCAGATATTACAATCCGGCCAGATACCCCGGATACTGGGGTCGGATATCCGACCCGGATTCGGATTGGAAAATTTTTGATCCAGATATCCGACCTAGATCGGATAGAGGGGTATCCGGATGCGAATTAGTTCCAGATAGTGAAAAATGGTATCCGAGCAGCACTGGCGCAAACTACTTAGTGCCGTGGTTTGTGCCCACTAAGTGATAGGGCTCACTAACTAGCTTAGCGCCAGTTAGTGAATCAAGCCCATGGTAGACAATCAGGCTACACTCCCTCCTGGAGCCCCCCCCCCCTTTATAAAAGGCAGCTGTGTCGGCCATGTTCTCTCACTCTGTGTTGCGTAGTTAGTGAGAGAAGGGAGAGAGTTGCTGCAGGGATTAGGGAAAGCTTAGGCTGTTGTTAGGCTTGTTAGCTTGCTCCTTGCTGATACTTATTGCTAAAAAGCACCCCAAAACAGCTCTTTAGAGAGCTAATGTTCTTGTGATCTTTTTGTGTGTGTGTGTGTGTGTGTGTGTGGCACACTGACACTTGGTTATACAGACCTGTCAGTCGCAGCTGGCCCTTGCTAATTGCTATACTGTGCCAGGCCCAACACATTCAGTGCCTACCTTTTCACTGCACCTGTGTGTGACATACCTGTTCATTTTCACTGCACCTGCGTGACAGCACGCAGTGTTATATACCAGTCACTGCATACAAGTTCAGTGTACCTGTGTGTGTGACAGCTGCACATTTGTAATACCAGTCCGTGCATACCTGTTCATGTTCACTGCACCTGAGTGACAGCACGCAGTTTTATATACCAGTCACTGCATAACTGTTTATTGTACCTGTGTGTATGACAGCTGCACATTGTATTGATACTAGTCACTGCATACCTTTCACTGCCCCTGTGTGACAGCACACAGTTTTATATACCAGTCACTGCATACCTTTTCACTACACCTGTCTGTGTGACAGCTGCAGATTTGTAATACCAGTCCATGCATACCTTTCACTGCACCTGTGTGGCTGCACTTTGTATTAGTCAGTGCCTACCTTTCACTTCATCCCCCCAATATGGACAAAACAGGCAGAGGCAGAGCCAGAGACAGGCCACCTGGCAGGTCTGTTCGAGGTCAAGCTGACGTGATTTTGTGAGGCCCTGGAGCAAAGTACAGTGCTCAGAAGAAGACCCGTGCCATCAACTCCCTAGATTGTCAGGTCATAGTTGACAATTTAACACAGAACACCTCATCTTCTGCAGCCACCAGCGCTACTACAAGCACCACATCCGCTACATTTGACACTTCACAGGAGTTATTTGGTGGGGAAATAACTAATTCACAGCCATTATTGTTACAACAAGATGAAGGTGCTAAGCAAGTTACACCACCTCATATACCCTACTGCTACTACCACCTCATATGTCTCAGTTAGGTAGCACTATGGACGTAAGGTGTGAGGAGGAGGATGAAGTACCTGCTGTTGGTGCAGTTTATGAGGTGTCTGATACAAGCGAAGCTGTGAAGGATGGTTATGATGATGATGATGACGATGATAATGATACTAACATGGATGTCACGTGGGATCCTAATAGACATGATGACCAAGGGGACAGTTCAGAGGGAGAGTCAGAGAGGAGTAGGATGAGACGAGTTGCTGAAAGAAGCAGGGGGAGCTTGTCGTCAGAAACAGCTCATGGCAGTGTCCGGCGCCATGTATCGCCCACCTATGGCCAGCCAGCCAACATGCCCTTCAATGTCAGCTGCTGACATCACCATAGTGCCATTACCCAAGGGCTCAGTGGTGTGGACATTTTTTTGTGTGTCTGCCTCAGATGAGAGCAATGCCATTTGAACTCTCTGCCATCAAAAATTGAGCCGTGGAAAGGCCAGGACCCGCGTAGGGACAACTGCCTTAAGAAGGCACATGACGAAAAAGCACAAACTGCAATGGGAAGACCACCTGAGCAAAAGCCGCACACAAAAGCAAAGCCCCCCTCCTTCTCCTCTTCCTCCTTCAGGTGCAGCATCTTCAGCCACTTTCTCCCTTGCACCTTCACAGCCACCCAAACCTGAGTGGTTCTTGCCTTTTTCATGATTGCTAACTCAGTAAAGGACCAGCCCTTAAAGCATTGCTATCATATAAATCCGGCATAGCTGGGTCTGAACCCTCTATAACAGTAATTATAGATTGATGGTGTGCCTTGAAATGAATCAGAGCACTCCGTATTTGATTTTATATAAAAAATTGTATTTGCTTACCATACAGCATATATACAAAATATGAACAGTTCCAAGTAGTGTTTTCTTCTAACAGTATTACATCTCATCTAGGCTTTATAGCCAAGCGATCATCAATCTTCTAAGTACATTCAAAAAAGAATATAACAGTTGTGTTATGTAAAATCAGATCAAAAGTAGTCTCATCTGTATTCAATAGCTGTGTATATAATAGCTGTGTAAAACTTGTAGTAATCTTCTTAAAGAAATAGCATAAAAAGTAACTTCTAAAAAAAACTTCTTGCTAACATCTTAACAGAACTTAATGCTGGAAAATTAATAAAGTAAATCACCAGAACATTAAGCATATTACCCCTTCTCTGTCATCTCTTCAGCATCTAGAACCACGTGTGGGAAGGTAGCTTCTGCCTCATGTGTCTTCTCAGGAGATTGTTGTGCTTCTGCAAACTGAGCTTTCAGCTCCTACTTTTATAGTGTTTGAATGCAATATGGCTGCCTAATCTGGACTTTCCCTAATTCCCAGGTTCTGATTGGCTAAAGTTTCCGTGCGTCAATACTTTATCATGTTTTGAATACCTAAATCATAATATTATTGTTTATAAATTCTGATTAGGTCATTTCTGACACAGCTGATTAAAAATGGACGCCACCAGCCATCTTGTCTGCTGGTTGACTTTTTTGCCCCAGACATTGAGACTAAACAATGTCATTCATGACGCATTTCTGATAATGTATCCTTCTGCTAATTAGTTTGGAATGTGTCTGTACTTTCCCAGAAATAAAATTGGTCAAGTTGACCCTGTAACCAGACCTGTAGCAATAGGGTTTATTGAAACATATAGGGCTTCTAATATACTTATTTAAATATAAAACGTATTATATAATTCTTCCTAAAACAATTAATCATCTAAGATTAATTGCATATTAAAATGTAATATTATAAAATCATGTTCTATATATTTGCCTTTCTTTATTAACAAATAAATAGGTAATGCCTAATGATGTTGATCCAGGGATTTAATCTGATTGCCATCTGGAGTTGGGAAGGAATTTTTTTTCCATTTTGGGGCTAATTGGACCATGCCTTGTAAGGTTTTTTTTTGCCTTCCTCTGGATCAACAGTACTGTGAGGGAGCAGGCTGGTGTTGTACTTTGTTCTCTGGTTGAACTCGATGGACGTATGCCTTTTTTTAACCAAAATAACTATGTAACTATGTAACTATGTAATTCCACCGACAGAGGTCACCATTTCATCATGTAAGTAACAATCTGTATTAATAATATTAATTTTATAAGACTATGAAACCGCCAGGTGGCATAATTGTCCTAAATACTGGACAATAGAAAAAACCTTGGAAAGTTGTTGAAATTCCAAAGGACACTCATAGTCAAAACAACTTTGTGGAACACAGCTAATGTGTTTTACAGGACGTCCTGAAGCAGTCCAGGAAGGTGTGTGGGCATTTCAGGCGGTCCTACATGTCCATGGCACACTTGGCCGATATTCAGCGGAGAAACAACTTGCCGTGAGGCGCTTGATTTGCAATAGACCGACTCGCTGGAATTCAACGCTTCTGATGTTTAACCGCCTGCTACAACAGGAGAAAGATGTCAACCAGTATCTGTACAACTACAGTAAAAGGACATGCTCTGGGGAGATGGGGTTGTTCTATCTTAAGTACTGGACACTCATGCAAAATGCCTGCAGGTTCATGCGGCCGTTTGAGGAGGTGGCAAACATGGTGAGTCGCAGTGAAGGCGCCATCAGCGACTTGATCCCATATGTTTTTTTCCTGGAGTGTGCCATGCATAGAGTGGTGGATCAAGCTGTGGAGGAGTGGAGCGTGAGCAGGAACAAGAACAGGAGGAAGAGTTGTGGGAACAATCATCAGCAGAACCAGATGTTTCCTCAACACCTGCTGCAGCACAGAGGAGGGGGGAAGAGGAGGAAGAGTCATGAGGGGAAGAGGAGTCAGATGAGGAAGGTGTTTTTTTTGAAGAGGAGGCAGAAGAACAACTGCAACAGGTGCTGCTCACCTTTCCTGTGGTATTGTTCGTGGCTGGGGGAGGAGGAGAACTTACCTGACATCACTGAGGAAGAGCAAGAGGAGATGTACGTCGGCATTCAAATTTGTGCAGATGGTGGCTTTCATGCTGTCCAACCTGTTGAGGGACCCCCGTATAAAAAAACTCAAGGGGAATGACCTGTACTGGGTGGCAACACTACTAGACCCTCGGTAAAAGCACAAAGTGGTGGAGATGTTACCAAAAACCAGAAGAAAGAAAGGGTGCAGCACTTGCACCACAAGCTGGCAAGTATGCTTTACAGTGCGTTTAAGGGTGATGTCACAGCACAATGGAATAAAGGTGCCACTGCCAGTAATCCTACTCCCATGTCCACGCAGGCAAAGACAGGACGCTCCAGCGATCTCATGGTGATGTCGGACATGCGGACATTCTTCAGTCCAACACCTCGCCTTAGCCCTTCTGGATCCACCCTCCACCAACGCCTCGACCGGCAGGTAGCCGACTACCTGGCCTTAACTGCGGATGTAGACAACAGCAATTAACCCCTGGACTACTGGGTGCACAGGCTTGACCTGTGGCCAGAGCTGTCACAATTTGCCATCCAACTTCTGTCTTGCCCTGCCTCAAGCGTCCTGTCAGAAAGGACCTTCAGCGCAGCTGGAGGCATTGTCACTGAGAAGAGAAGTCGTCTAGGTCAAAAAGTGTTCAGTACCTCACCTTTATCAAAATGAATGAGGTATGGATCCCAGAGGGCTACTGCCCGCCCGAAGACTAAGTCAGTCCCCGCACTCAGCAGCATCTCTGCCTACATGCTGTGTGACTGGCTGCCTGCCCCAAGACTAAGTCGGTCCCCACACCGCATCTCTGCCTGCAAGCCGCTTGACTGCCTTCTCCGCCACCACCAACAGCGTCCAGGACTCCAGGTGGATTCTTGAATTTATAAGGCCACTGCTAACAGTGGCCACTAACAAAAACATTACTAATTTGTTCTGGTGCGTGTACATGCCTGCCTAATTTTTCTGGCTGTACTGCGGCTGCAACAACAAAACAAAAGGCATGTACATGTGTCAATTCCCCTTTCGTGAATGTGACCTTGCCGTGGTGAAGGAGCTTGCGTATCACAATGAAGCAATGGCCGAACGCCTATATGAATGTCTTGGGGGGCACACTCAAGATAATAAAGTTTTTGCTTTATTGTGGACAGACCAAATTCGATCAGCTGGGCAGTCACTGTTATTCTTTCTTTGAGCTACTTCAGCCCAATGACCATATGGGCTTTAAAACCGCCATGGCCTGCACTCTCGCCATGGTGCGCACCAGTCCAGCACGGCCATCACTACACAAACAGCTGTGTGTGGTGCGTTAAACAGTGAGTTTGGTCCGTCAGTGTGAAGCATTACACTAATTACACTACCTGATTGATGTATACACATGCGAGATGTTTTAAAGCACTTTATGCCTCCAATTTAGCATTCAATGTCATTTCTGTCCTTAAAACGCTGCTGTGCTTCAAATCCTGATTTTTCCCCGGGACTTTTGGCGTTTATCCCACTCCGCCATGCCCCCCTCCAGGGGTTAGACCCCTTGAAACCTCTTTTCTATCACTTTTCTGGCCAGAATATATGTTTGAAGTTTTAAAAGTTTGCCTGCCCATTGCAGTCTATTGCGGTCCGCAAAGTTTGCGCGAACCCGAACTTTTGCGGAAGTTTACGTTCAAGGTTCGCGAACCTAAAATCAGAGGTTTGAGCCATCTCTACTGCTATACAGGTGAAACTCAAAAAAATTAGAATATTGTGCAAAAGTTAATTTTTTCAGTAATTAAACTTAAAAGGTGAAACTAATATATAAATTGCTCATTACATGCAAAGTGAGATATTTCAACCCTTTATAATGTTATCATTTTGATTTTTTTTTAATTTTGATGATTATGGCTTAAGGCTTATGAAAATCCAAACATCTAAACCAAAGACCATTAGACTATTGTAAAAATGTTTAATATTTTAGGCTCAAAACTGCAAAAGGTTCCTATTTCATATATTAGTTTCACCTTTTAAAGAGGAACTGCAGTGAAAATAACATAATGTATACAACTGCCTATTGTTTACAATATTCATTTATATATTATTTAGTCAGTGTTTGCCCATTGTAAAATCTTTCCTCTCCCGGATTTACATTCTGAGATTCATTACTGGTGGTTGTAATGATCTGCTCTGCTGTCTGCACAGGCAGACAGCTGTTTGACCATTCTTTAGGTCTGAGTGCTGCAGGCCTCTGGAAAAGAGACCTGTCTTCGCTTTGCAAGTTTCAGAGTTACTCTGCTGGTGAGGAATTTGCATATACTTGTCATGCAAATTGCCTAGCTGCCTCCTTTGATGGCTTGCAGTATAAATACCTTTTGCTCCCAGAATTCCTTGCTGGTCATGATGGTTTGTTCCTACAAACTCTCCTGGAGTATCAGCCTTGCTATTGTTTGCTAAGATTATTTTAGAGTCATTCCTTGGGACTGTACTAGGCATCCCTTCTAGTGCAGTGAGGTTGTATTATCTGTATTGCCTTGTTCTGTCTCTCTGTCTCGATTGTCTTGTCGCCAGCGGTGGTCGACAGGAAATCGTTCTGTCTGTCTGGGAGTGTAGGCCAGAGCTGCGGTTGCTACTGGCTGCTCCATCTGTCTGGATTGCATTCGCGATAGTGGTAGTGGCAGTGCTTCCTTCTTTATTCTGCCTTAGGGGTGCTAACCAGAGCAGCGGTTGCTACTGGTAGCCCCATCTGTCTGTCTTGTCTGGTACGAAGGCTTGCTGTAGGCTCGGTGAGGCAACCGTTTAGCAAGCGGTCGCGTTCTCTATTTCATGTTTGTGTTTCATTGGTTAGTTAGGGTGGCACGCTTATCACTGGGCGCCTAACGCGCGGTGATCGTGTCTTAAACGCGTTCGCTGTTGCGAATGAGTGCGGTGTTCGCTTTTAGCTAGCGTTTGTTATTTTCCTTGATGTTCTGATCGTTGTTGTTTGCTGTGCTCTTTCTCTGCACTTGTGCTCTGTCTAGTTCGGTCTTCTGTCACTATTGGCAATCGCTACTCTTGCGATTGCGTTCCCACTTCGTTTCCGTTGTTGTGTGTTCACCGTCACTGGGTGGCGACTAAATTGGTGGACACACATACATTCTGTCTTTGTGTTCTCTCTTTAAGGGTGATCTTGCCCTGTATTGCTTTTACTCGTACAATTCCCCACTGGCATCTGTGGCCGTGCAGAGGCTGTGCTCGTCTGCACTCCACAGCTCCATCTGCCGGTGGGAATTGCCCTCTACAGGTGCATTGCACCCAAGCTGGGTTCTGACTAATTACACGCTTGTGGAGGATTTCCGCAGTGTCAGCGCACGTCCGCTGCGCTGACCACGGAAATAATTCCGCAATTGTTACAGGGGTGACATCTTTATTTCTGCCAGGTGATCTGTATGCACTGTTCGCTACTAAGAGTTCTATGCTCAGAGATATTACTTTCTTGGCAGTTAGAAAAAGCTATTATTTCCCACAATGCAACAAGGTTAACTGACAGCAAACTGTTAGGACCATGGTCATGACATTACACTGTGGAAGGGGTTTCACCACCATATCAGCCGTACAGACCCCCTGATGATCTATTTGTGAAAAGGTAAAGATTTCTCGTGGGAAAGGGGTTGTAAACTATTGATTGGAATGGAGTTCAATCCTGTGTTAAAGTTCCTCTTTAAAGTGGATCCGAGACCAAATATTGCTGCCTTCATTTTCTGCTGGCTGTTCATTACCTGTAACGAGAATCTGTTATGAAGGGCAAGTCTGCCATTGTGACCACGGGTAATAGCCGGTGAATCAGGGTTCGATTCCGGTCCGGAGTGGGAGCCTGAGAACCGGCTACCAACACCACACATCCAAGTAAGGACCCATTTGCTGTATAAGTAATGTACCTGCCCTGACCGTGCTTTGCAGACCAGGCACAAGATGAACCAAATCGAAAGCATTTGCCAAGAATGTGTTATGGAGGGCAAGTCTGCCATTCATTCAACTATGTGAAACTTTCAATGGTACTTTCTCAGTACCACGGTGACCACGGGTAATGGCCGGGGAATCCTGGTTCGATTCCAGTCTAGCCTAAGAAACGGCTATCACCACCACACATCCAAGGAAGGCAGCAGGCACACTGTGGGCAAAGGAGCAGGAATGGCTACCACACATTCAAGGAAGGCAGCAGGCATGGCATGCACTTCCCGAGGTAGTGACCAAAAATAACAATACAGGAGGCCTTTCGAGGCCCTGCTGTATATGAGATGAATCAACTTTAAATCCTTTAATAAGAATCTGTTATGTAGGGCAAGTCTGCCATCCATTCAAGTAAAAGGTATGCACTGACTGCCAGGTCATTGATACAATGTGCAGTCAAAGATGCAGTGAAAGTTATGCAGTGACTGGAAACAGCTGTTTGTGTAGTGACCGCCTGGTGTGCACCATGACGAGAGTGCAGATCAGGGCCGGGCCGAGGCAGAGGCGAGAGAGGCTCCAGCCCCAGGGCGCAGTGTAGGAGGGGGCACGGGGCCGAGGCAGAGGTGAGAGAGGCTCCAGCCTCCGTGTGCAGTGTAGGAGGGGGCACACACAAGGCAGGGCCGAGGCAGAGGCAAAAGAGGCTCTAGCCTGAGGGCGCAGTGTAGGAAGGGCGCACAACTCACTCAGCTATCATTTCCCTATTGTGTTTGAATTAGAGAGAAATAAGAACAGATACATGGCTGTGACTGCAAGCCAGGTAACTAGAGATGAAGGTGTTGGGGGCCCTGGGGCGCCTCTTAGTCTAATAGCAATCAGTGTGTGGGGGGTGGGGGGGGGGTGTGTGGAAGGGCGCAGATTGGTGTCTCAGCCTTGGGTGCTAGAGGACATTGTGCTGGCTCTGGTGCAGGTGATGGCGGCTTTCCAGCCCATGTGGTCGCTGGGCTGAGGTAGATGAATGAGAGAACGGTGACTGTCCAGCTGATCAAATTTGGTCTGTCCACAATGAAGCAATGACCTTATTATCCCCCCCCCCCCAGACACTTATATAGCCGGCGGTCATTGCTTCATTGTGATATGCAAGCCCCTTCACCGCGGCAAGGTAATGATCACGAAGGGGAATTGGCACATGTATATGCCTTTTGTTTTGTTGTTGCAGCTGCAGTGCAGCCAGAAAAATTAGGCAGGCATGTACACGCACCAGAAAAATAGCAGCGGCCTTAAAAATTCAGGAATCCACCTGAAGTCCTGAAGCCAGTTGGTGGTGGCAGAGGAGGCAGTCAACCGGCCTGAGGGCAGAGGTGCTGTGTGAGGAGCGACTTAGTCTTGGGGCAGGCAGTCACACAGCGTGCAGGCAGAGATGCTGTGTGTGGGGACTGACTTACTCTTCGGGCAGGCCTGACCATGCTTTGCAGACCAGGCATACATGGTCAGATGGACCCTTGACCCAACGCTGTGTGCCAGAGATGTCACCACTTGCCTCTCAACATCACGGTACAGTTTAGGTATCGCCTTTATTGAGAAAAAATTGCGGCCTGGTATCTTCCACTGCGGTGTGTGCCTTGGCTTTTGTGTGCTGCTTTTCCTCATGTGGTCACGTCATCCCATTGCAGTTTGTGCTTTGAAATCATGTGCCTTCATAAGGTAGTTGTCCCTACGCGGGTCTTGGTCTTTCCACGGCTCAATTTTCGGTGGCAGAGAGTACAGATGGCAATGCTCTCATCTGAGGCAGACACACCAAAAAATTTCCACACCGCTGAGCCCTGAGGTGATGGCACTTTGGTGGTGGCGGCCGCCTGAGAGTTAGGTGAGGTGCCAGAATCAGAGCAGGAGGAGAAAGATATGTCACGCTTCCTTGCGGAAGCTGAGAAAGATGAGGTGTTCTGTGTTAAATAGTCAACTACGTCCTGACAATATTGGGGGTTGATGGCACGTGTCTTCTTCTGAACACTGTACTTTGGTTGAGGGCTGCACGAAATCACGACAGCACAACCTCAAACAGACCTGCCAGGTGGCCTGCCTCTGCCTTTTGTTTTTTTCATATTGGGGGGGATGAAGTGAAAGGTATGCACTGACTTGACTAATACAATGTGCAGTCACACAGGTGCAGTTAACAGGTATGCACGGAATGGTATATCATACTGCGTGCACTCACATAGGTAGGTGGGTGCACTGAACACAACAGGTAGGTATATGCAGTGATGGGTATTACAAATGTGCACCTGTCACACACACGTACCGTGAACAGGTAGAGTGACTGGTGGTACTAAATATCACACTGCGTGCACTCACGTAGGAAGGTGGGTGCACTGAACACAACAGGTAAATAGGTATATGCAGTGATGGGTATTACAAATGTGCACCTGACACACACACACACACACACACACACACACACACACACACACACACACACACACACACACACGTACCGCCACCGTGAACAGGTGCAATGACTGGTGGTATTAGCAATGTGTGCACTTACGTAGGTAGGTAGGTAGGTGCACTGAACAGTGAACAGATGCAGTGTTTGGGATGCAGTGGCACAGTAGGAATTACACCAAAGGCCAGCTGCGACTGACTGACAGGGCTGTATATAAAGTAAGTGGGCCACACACAAAAAAAAAATAGATCACAAGAACAAGATTAGCTCTCAAAATAGCTGTTGAGGGGTGCTTTTTTAGCAATAAGAATCAGCAAGGAGCAAGCTAACAAGCCTACAAGAGCCTAACTAAGCTTTCCCTATGAGAGTCTGCAGCAGCTCTCCCTTCTCTAATTACTGCAGGCACACAAGTGAGTCCAATGCCTGACGCTGCCTGCCTTTTATAAGGGCGGGGGGCATGGCTCCAGGAGGGAGTGTAGCCTGATTGGCTACAATGTGCCAGCTGACTGTGATGTAGAGGGTCAAAGTTGACCGTAATGATGCACTATGGGGGCGAATCGAACTTCCGGAAAAGTTTGCGGTTCTCCGCGAACGCGATCCACGGAAGTTCGCCGGGAACCGTTCGCAAGCAAACAGTTCGGGCCATCTCTAACCAACATCCATGTACTATAACACCTAGACGTTCACTGTGACTTGGATATATTTTTCAGGTAGTGTCTAATACTACATGAGTGGTAAGATTGGTGATTGATTGTACAGTCGAAAGTAGATTGACAGCCCATAGCATTATACTGAATCAAACAGAGTGATGAAAATTCAGATCATAGAGGGACATTGATCTGTTTGCCACATTGGGTGGCAATTTATACTTGTATGGGCACCTTTATACTGAATGTGTCAGATAACTGGGTGTAACAGTTACAAATCACTCCTAGCTCTGCTGAAATGGACTGGTTCTGAAAAAACCTGCTGCCACCATAACAAAAATTACAAATAAGCAAGAAATCTTTGTCACTGAAGAGTAATACTTTTATCTGGTTACAATAAAAAATATAATTTTATAACTGAAATTAGGTTTGATTACAAGGATTTGACTCTTTCCTTGAATATATCTGTAAAAATCCAGAATGTGTTGTATCTGCAATTATGCCTCTCCTTCCACAGGTTGTGCTGCAGTAAAACGGAAAATTGAATACTTACCTGCCGGTAATTTTCCTTTCCAGATGTGTCCATGGCAGCACAATAGGGTTTTGCCCCGCCCCTTAACCCCCATAGGACCTTTTGTGTATAAATTACTCCCTAACACTCCACCCCCTAGTCTTTAACTCGGCATTACCGAATCTAGGGTGGGAGCATTGTGCTGCCATGGACACATCTGGAAAGGAAAATTACCGGCAGGTAAGTATTCAATTTTCCGTTTTCCATATGTGTCAATGGCAGCACAATAGGGAGTTAACTAGCCGTAACAAATACAAGGGAGGGATGAGGTGTAATGCTGAACAATTTATTCATACACACTCAATAATGAACAGTTAATACATTCTGCCCAAATTGCCTAGTCGTATTGGCTGCAGGGTCAACTTTATAATGTCTCATGAAGGTATTTACAGACGACCAACTGGCCGCCTGACATACCCTTTCAGCTGAAACTTTAGTGAATGCAGCCCATGATGCCGCCACACTCCTGGTGGAATGTGCCGATATTTGCTGCGGTGGAGTCATTTTATTAGACTTGTAAGCATTTTGAATTACAGTTACGATCCAATTAGCTATCGTTCTAGAGGAGGCAGGTTGTCCCTTTCTGTATCCTGTGGGTATGATAAACAGTCTTTCTGTTTGTCTTAAATCTCTAGTTTGCAGTATGTAATTCCTCAGCACATCCCCTATATCTAATGGGTGAGGAGTAGCATCTTGATCTCCCAGAAGAGCTGGTAACGTCCACTCTGGATTAAAGTGAAAAAGAGATGAGACCTTAGGTATAAAGTGCTGAATCGGCCTTAGCACTATTCGATCTGGAAAAAAAGTTAAGAATGGTTCTTGCCATCCCAGTGCCTGAATTTCAGAAATTCTTCTTGCTGATGACATTGCGATCAAGAAGACCGCTTTGTGTGTCAATTGTGTTAATGTACAGCTCTCGTTAGGTGAATATGGTGATTTTGATAGACTGTCTAAGACTAGTGGCAGATCCCATTTGGGAAAGACAGTTCTCCTGGGCGGTCTCTCCTTCATCACTCCTTTTATAAACTGTACTACCAGTGGGTGTACTGCCCATCTTTTGTCTGTGAGAGCTGATATTGCTGAAACTTGAACTTTTAGGGAATGGAATCCCAGGCCTTTATCCATTCCTGTTTGTAGAAATTGTAACAGCTGTGTAATATCTGGTTTTAGAGGGTCAAACTTGTTTTGGCCGGCGAATTCTACAAACCTTGCCCATATTCTTTGGTAGGAGTTGTTTGTTGATGGTTTTCTCGCCTTTAGAATAGTGTTTATGACTTCACTTGAGCATCCTAGTGATTCCAATTTCCGCCTCTCAATTTCCAGGCCGCTAGTTTCAAGGTGGTTGGATTGGGATGGGGAACCGGGCCCTGCATCAACAGTTCTGGAAATGTTGGGAGCATCAGTGGCTGTTGAAGTTTCATCTGCCATAATAACGGAAACCATGGTCTCCTCGGCCAGTAAGGGATTACTGCTATGAGGACGACATTCTCCCTGCTGAGTCTGATCAAGAGATTGTGTATAAGTGGGATAGGAGGGAATACATAAGCTATGTTGAAATTCCAACTTGCTGTTAACGCATCCGTCGCTAGGGCTGCTGGTGTGAATCTCCTCGATATAAAGTTCTTGCAACGGGTATTGAGTGTAGTCGCCATTAGGTCCAGTTGGGGCTGTCCCAGCTGTTGACATATCTGTTGGAAGACTTCGTTGTCCAGACACCACTCGTTGTGGTCTATGTCTCGTCTGCTCAGGTAGTCTGCTTTCACATTCTCTTGTCCTGGGATGAAAATTGCCGTCAGGGTGTTGAATGTTTTCTCTGCTAATTTGAAGATCGGTTCTACTTCCTGTATCAACGTAACTGATTTCGTTCCCCCTTGTCGCTTGATGTACGACACAGCCGTAGAGTTGTCCATGCGTAGAACTACATTCTTCCCCTGTAGCTGGTTCTTGAATCTGTAAAGCGCCAGTTTGGCTGCCCTTATCTCCAGGATATTGGAAGGTATACTTGTTTGGAGTGAATCCCATCTGTCCTGGACGGACTGCGACTGCCACACTGCTCCCCAACCTCTCTGACTGGCGTCCGTGGTAACTATGGTCTGATAGAGGGTTTGAATAGGTAATGGATTGTTGAGATTTTTCTTTTTGGTCCACCACAGTATACTGTTTCTCATACGTACTGTTATTACTATTTGTTGATTCATTTGCTTGGTATTCCATTGGGTTAGAAATCCTACTTGCCATGTTCGAGAATGCCACTGTGCCCATTTCACCATTGGTATGGTTGAGGTCAGAGTTCCAAGAAAGCTGAGGCATTGCCTCGCCGTTAGTGATGTGGCCGCTATCATGTTCATCGACAATTCCTGTACTCTGGATTGTTTGTCTGGTGGTAGTCCTATAGTGTTGTGCTCTGTATCGAACTTCGCTCCCAGGAACACAAATTGTTTGGATGGACTTAACTTGCTTTTGGGGATGTTCACCTTCCATCCGAGCCTCTGCAGTTCTGCTAGTAGAATCTGTTTGTGTACTAGTATGCTTTCTTCCTGTTGATGTAATAATAGTAGGTCGTCCAAGTAGTGGAAAAGTCTGAGTCCCTTTAACCTTAGATTTTCTATCACAGCTACTAATACTTTTGTAAATGTGCGAGGTGCCGTACAGATACCGAAGGGTAGACAACGGAATTGTAGGTGTGTGTTCCCTATGGCGAATCTTAGGTATTTCCTGAAGTTTTGTTGTATTAGTATGTGGAGGTAGGCGTCCTCGAGATCTATGGATATGGCCCAGTCTTGTATCATGATTACTTTGGTGATTGTCTGCAGGGTCTCCATTTTGAATCGGTCCAAGTCTATGTATCGATTTAGATCTCTGAGGTCCATTACAGGTCGAAGATCCCCTGTCTTCTTCTTGACAAAAAATAGGGGAGAGTAAACTCCGATCCCCCTCTCTTTGACTGGGACTTCTTCTATGGCATTTTTGCTTTGTAAGTCCTGTATGTATTTCTTTAGTATCTGTAATCTCGTCTCCGACTTTGGTATATTCGTCATTCTGAATAGGTTTGGAGGTTCCTTTATAAACTTCCACCGATGTCCCTCTGTAACTGTCTGTGTTACCCAGTGATCTGTGATCTCTTCCGTCCAGACCTTGCTGAAAGATTGTAGTCTTCCCCCCACTGGAATCGTCTGGACAGAGTGACCATCAAAAACTCTTCTGAGACGTAGGTGGTAGTGGATTTTTCTTTTGCTTGTTTAATCTCTGAAGGGTCGATTGAGAACTTTGCCATGTTCTCCTGTATTCCCTACCCGGTCTGTAGGCTGGTGCTTTATAACGATTCTGTTGAAATGAGCTTTTTGAGTAAAATTGTGGTCTCTTCGCCCTGCGATCTTGTGGGATTATGCCAGAGTTTCCTCCTGATACTCGTTTGATTGCCGTATCCATTTCTTCTCCAAAAAGTGTTTTCCCATCATATGGGATCTGACACCACTGCTGTTTTGAGGACGGGTCAGCTGACCAGCTTTTGAGCCACAGTGCTCTCTTAGTAACTACTGAGTGTAGCATTGATCTTGCCGAACATCTGATTACGTCCACTGAGGCCTCCGCTACAAAGTCTGCCGTAAGTTTTATGTCGTCCAGTGCAGAGATAATAACTTCTTTCTCTGCACCTGATTTAATTGCTTCTTCTATATTGTATATCCATGTTTTTAATGCTTCTGAGACAGTCGTAAGGGCTATCGCCGGTTTACACGCTGCTCCTGACGACAGGTAGACTTTCTTAAGCTCTGAATCCATTTTCTTTTCTAGTGGATCCTTCAACCCTACTGAATCTTCCTTCGGTAAAGTAACATGTTTTGCTAAACCAATTACGGATGCATCCACTTTGGGTGTCTCGTTCAGTGAGGCAACTTTTCCTTCCTCCATTGGATATAGCTTATTAAATTTATTAGTCACTGTAATCTTTTTATCAACTTTCCTCCATTCTTCTTTGAATAGGTCTTCTATTGCTTTTATTAGTGGAAAAGGTTTAGTGGATTTTTTTAGGTGTGAGAAATATTCTTTTTGATTAGTTCTCGTTTCTTCTTGTACCTGCTCGTCTTGCCATTCCATGGCTTCTCTAATTGAGTTTATATATGGTTGTACCAGGTTGAAACTAAAGCCCACTTCAGGAGTTTCTGTCTCCGTATCAGATACATGAGATGGGCCTGGTAGGTCTGTAGATTGTGATGTTGTTGGTTTTGGAATATTAGCAATATATTCATTCATTGTTTCTTGTACTGCCTCTTTAATCATTTTTGAAATGTCCTTAGGTTGTTCCGGCTCTCTTGCCATACCAGAGAAACAGTCTTGGCACACTAATTTCCCTGGTATTACTTCTTCGCCACAGGCCCAGCATTTTTTCTTCAATGAATGATGAGACCTCTGGCGACGGGGCAATCTGCTGCGGTCCCGTCTTCTAGATCGAGACCTGGAACGTTCTCTGGAACGTGATCTATATCTGGAGGGTGAGCGTCTTCTGTTAGAATAGTAATGCTCTGTCGTCCATTGCCTCTCTCTAGGCGCTTGCGACCATTCTCTGTCCCGCTCATAAGATCTGAAAGACAGATGTCAATCAGATTAGCTCTTTTTTTTTTTTTTTTTTTTAAACTTACCCAAAAGTATATTTCTTTACTCCTACCTAACAATCTGTACTTGTTCCTCAATAGGAATCTGGTCTGTGCCCAGCGTCTCCTGCTCCATCCCTCCTGAATCCGCTGTAGGAAGATACATATATATAACCCTAAGTACATGTGCCTGTGCATTAAAAAGAAATGACATCAGTTAAGTATACATTTCCGCAACTTACAGTCCTCCATGATCAGTTCCTCGTCTCCTACGTCCTTCTGATCAGCGTGACAGCGAGGAAATAAGCTGTTGCGCTTAAGAATCCTGCCCGGCCAATCGGAACATGCTTCCGGCCTTCTAGTTAGAGGGAAGAGGGAAGGCGGAGGGAGGTACCGAAGCCGGAAGTGCTCATGCGCCGGCGCGCAGATGGAACGCACGCCGACCCGACCAGACGCCTACCGGAAGTTCGGCTAGCAATCCTCCGGCTACTAGCGCAGACGAAGAGGGGCTGGAGGAAGGAGGAGGGTGGAGGAGCAGGGTTACCAGACGCAGTCTTCAGCGGCTTTTAGCCACACAGGGCATCCCCAGCCATCGCCCGCAGGTAAGGCGTCAAAACTCTCTGAGCATTGCTCAATCGCGGCTGAATCAATAACTGCGTTCTGTGACCAGTACAGAACTGCCAAATCTGCCGTTTAGGCAAGATTTGGCCTTCAAACAGGAGAGCCTGAACCTGTCTGGAAAGATTGAGAGTAGGAGTATATCAGCATTACACGTAGGTCCTTGCAGGTAATGACGAGGACAAAAGACTAGGGGGTGGAGTGTTAGGGAGTAATTTATACACAAAAGGTCCTATGGGGGTTAAGGGGCGGGGCAAAACCCTATTGTGCTGCCATTGACACATATGGAAAGGTAGCTACTTTCCTCAAATGACACCCCCAGCTCACACTGAGCATGCAGAGATTTCAGAGGCAAGGGGGCGGAGGGGGGATGAGAGGGATGTGGAGTTTTCACAGGCTGAGTGTGAGGGATAGCGGACCCGCTGCCAACAGGCATGAGGCAGCGGGCTCCGCTTCCCGGACTCCCACCGCCGGCGTGTCGCTGAGCGGGGCTACGCGGTCAGCAGAGTCCGCATGCTCGGCTGACTCCACTGCGCAGTTGCCTCCCGTGGGGTCTCCTTCACCGGCACTCACCCGGCGCTTGGCGCACACGCGCGCGAGGAGACAGGAACTTTATTGTTCCCGAAGAGGAGTCAGCTGACCAGGCTGGTCAGTTGACTCCAGCAGGGCCAGCGATTGGCTTGGCAGCTGGGAGATGCTGCTAGAGCGTTCCTCCGCATAAAAGGAGCTCTCTGGCAGTTGCTCCTTGTCTGCTGTCGTGATTACACATGTTGTGTTAGCGCTCAGACCTTAGTGCAGTCCCCTGGTGTTGATACTAAGGATTTCACACCATAGCTTAGGAATATTGTTGTATTTTGATCTGTGTTTTGACCTTTTGCTATCCCTGACTACTCTATCTCTTGCTGATCTTGTACCTTTGCTTTATCTGATTCTTGTTGCCGACCTCTGCCTGTTTAACGATTACTCTTCTGCCTTCCGCTCCTGTACTGCCACCGACATCTCTGTTACCGTACCCTTGCCTGTCTGACCTTTCTCCCTTCAGTGGAACGTCTCCCACTGGAGGGTTATCTCTGAGGCTTGCCTCTCCGAGACGCCTGCCCCAAGCAGACGATTACTGCTGGGGGTCGAGATTCCTCACTCAGCCTGGTTAGAGGATCTCACTCACGGGGTTCCCATTCAGAGGTAACCACACCTCTGAGGAATTACCGTGTGGTGGACATTTCCACACTATCTGATTTATTACTGTCTTTATTGTGTTCTTTTGCTGGTATCCAGAGGTTAGCAATATATAGGATTATCGGTGATACTGCAGATCATCAATAATCGGGTATATATCTGCATTCTTGGTGATACTGCAGATGGCCAATAATCAGATTCTCTCTGCGTGCTGACACCGATCATGACAGAACAGCAGAAATTGGTATGGAAGCACTACGCAGTCAGATCGAGACTCTAACCACCTCGCTTAATAACCTCATCGAGGTGGTTAATACACAACAGACTCAGATCAACCAGTTGGCTGGGTCTGTACGGGTCTTGCAGACGACTGTGGCCACAGTGCAATCCTCTCCGGTCACAGATCTCCGCATGTCAGTGCCCGAAAAGTTTTCAGGGCAAAGATCTGACTTCCAGAATTTTCGTAACCGGGTGTTATCTTATTTTGAGTTACGACCCACCCAATCAGGTTCTGAGCAGCAAAGGGTGACTTTTATTAAGACCTTATTGTCCGGGGATTCGCAAACCTGGGCATATGGTCTTCCACCTGAAGATACGGCTCTCACGTCAGTTGAGGAATTTTTCAAATCAATGGCTATAATTTATGATGATCCGGATGCTTCTATCACTGCCGAGAGGAAGCTCAAGACTCTCAGGCAGGGTCGAGACACGGTTGAGGTTTACGCGGCAGAGTTCAGAAAGTGGGCTGTGTCATCTAGGTGGGGATCTTACGCCTTGTTTTCTGTCAGGCTTATCAGACTCAGTCTCTGAATTAATGTTGGGACACCCAGAGCCCAAGTCCGTGGACGACACCATTTCTTTGGCGATACGGGTGGACCGCAGATTGCGCTATCAGCGCCAATCTAGAGGCAGGAATGCAGTGAGTTTTTTCTCATGCGTCCTCATCGCCAGCTCCTTCTACCGATGAACCGATGCAAATCAGACATTCTCGGTTGACTCGAGCCGAGAAAGAGCGTAGAAGGGCAGAGAACCTTTGTCTATATTGTGCAGAGCAGGGTCATATTGCTCAGAATTGCCCCAGGAAATCTGGAAATGCTGCTGTCTAGGTGTAGTTAGAGGTAATACCCTAGACGCACAGAACTTACCTTTAAATCAGAATAATCGGTTACTTCTCCCGTGTTCCATTTCCTGGGGGAATTCCACAGCTTGTACTGAAGCTTTTGTGGACTCGGGGTCCGCAACCAATTTTATTGATTGTGATTTTGTGAAGGGACTGGGGGTTCCCTTACAACCTTTAGACCGATAGATAGTCGTCACCGCAGTAGATGACTCTCCTCTACAGTGTAGATCACCTCTCTCTCAGACCCCAAGGTTGTCATGTACGATAGGTGTTCTACATGAGGAGAGCCTACAGTTTCTTGTTTTGCGCATGGCAACCTCCACCGCTATTCTTGGTATGCCCTGGTTACAGCTCCATTCTCCACAGATAGATTGGGCCTCAGGTCAGTTACTCAGCTGGTCACCTTATTGCCATAGCCATTGTTTGAGGAGGGTTGCCATATGTGCTGCCGAGGTAGAGGTCAAGGGGATACCCACACAGTACGCTGAGTTTGCAGATGTGTTTTGTCCTAAATCCGCTGATAAACTCCCACCACATCGGAGTTTCGATTGTCCTATCGACCTAAGAGCTGGTTGTATGCCTCCTAAGGGTCATCTCTAAAATCTCTCCGGTTCAGAGAAACAGGCAATGCGGGAGTACATTACTGAGAACCTGGCAAAGGGGTTCATCCGCCCTTCTCGGTCATCGGCCGGGGCGGGTTTTTTTTTTTTGTTAAAAAGAAAGATGGTGGTCTTAGACCCTGTATTGACTACCGAGGCCTAAACAAGATCATCATACAGAATTGTTATCCATTACCTCTGATAGACGATCTCTTTGGCCAGATTACCAATGCCACTATTTTTTCAAAATTGGATCTACGTGGGGCATACAACCTGGTACGCATTAGGGCTGGTGACGAGTGGAAGACGGCCTTCAATACACCCGACGGGCATTACGAGTATCTAGTTATGCCCTTTGGGTTGTGTAACGCCCCGGCCGTCTTCCAGGACTTGATTAACGAGGTTTTCAGGGAGGTGTTGGGGAGGTTTGTCGTGGTATATCTCGATGACATATTGATTTTCTCCCCAAACCTCGTGGAACATCGCAAACATGTCAAATACGTGTTGAGGAGATTGAGACAAAACCTACTGTATGCAAAACTAGAGAAATGCCTCTTTGAGGTCACTCGAATTCCTTTTCTGGGATACATCATCTCAACGTCAGGGCTCTCGATGGACCCAGAAAAGGTTTCGGCTGTCCTAGAGTGGCCGCAACCGGTGGGCTTGAAGGCACTGCAGAGATTCCTTGGTTTTGCTAATTACTACCGGAGATTTATGAAGGGATTCTCTTCGGTAGTAGCCCCTCTGACTAATCTAACCAAGAAAGGGGCTGACCCTTACCAGTGGTCATCGGAAGCCCAGGCCGCATTCAATACCCTGAAGAAACTGTTTTGCTTGGCACCCATACTGAGACATGTCAACATCGCTCTTCCCTTCATAGTAGAGGTAGATGCCTCAGAGATCGGGGTGAGGGTGGTGCTGTCCCAGCGCTCGGGTCTGCAGGGCAAGACACATCCTTGTGCCTATTTCTCACGCAGGTTCTCTCCTGCTGAGAGGAACTACGATGTGGGCAACAGGGAACTGTTGGCCATCAAGTTAGCCTTCCAGGAATGGCGCCATTGGCTGGAAGGTGCAGAACACACAATTACTGTATACACTGACCATAAGAACCTGGAGTACATTGAAGGGGCTAAGAGGCTCACTCCTCGTCAGGCCCGCTGGTCCCTATTTTTTTTGCGTTTTAGATTTGTTATCACGTACACTCCAGGTTCCAAGAACATTAAGGCAGACGCTCTCTCCAGATGTTTTGAACCAGAGACAGCTCAGCCCGCACTCCCCGAGAGCATTGTACCACACAAGGTGGTGCTGGCAGCCACTGAGACCTGGGAGGACTGGGCGGTCACATTGGCACCTCACCAGCTAGATACCCCAGAAGGGAAACCGGAAGGGGTCCTCTTTGTTCCACTCCTGTTCCGTTTGCAAATCATGCAGCTATTCCATGCCCATAAGAACACAGGTCACCCAGGGGTCACCCGCACTCTAGATCTACTCACAAGGTGTGTTTGGTGGGCTTCATTGGCCTCGGATTGCAGGGAATTCGTCAGAGAGTGTGTGGTGTGTGCCAGGAGTAAACCGTCTCGCCAGGCTCCAGTGGGTACCTTACAACCCTTGCCAGTTCCAAATGAACCATGGACCCACCTGTCCATGGACTTCATTGGCGAGCTTCCCAAGTCAGAAGGTATGACTGTGATATGGGTGATCATGGACAGGTTCAGCAAGATGGCCCACTTTGTTCCTCTTAAAGGATTCCCATCAGCTCAAGACTTAGCCGATCTCTTCATACAGCACATCTTCCGATTACATCCGATTCCGGATGATGTGGTATCGGATAGAGGAGTCCAATTTATATCAAAGTTTTAGAGGGCTTTTTGCCATAATTTGGGTATGAACCTGTCCTTCTCGTCTGGGTATCACCCTCAAACCAATGGGTAGACCGAGAGGGTGAATCAGGCACTAGAACAGTTTCTGAGGTGCTATGTGGCAGATGCACAAACAGATTGGGTTAAATTCCTGCCCTTTGCTAAGTTTGCACACAACAACCTGAGAAGCGCTTCAACGGGCTTGTCCCCTTTTCAGGTTGTGTCAGGAAGGTCTCCTAAATTTTTCCCATTGCCGGTGTGCTCCTCTCCCTTCCCAGCCCTGGAAGAGTGGCAGAGGGTCTTAAAGAAACTTTGGGGACAAGTAAAGGAGAATTTAGGAGTAGCCTTCCAGAATCAAAAGAGACAGGCCGATAAGAGACGGTCTGTTGAATGGCACTTTTCTCCTGGAGACATGGTGTGGGTGTCAACAAGACATTTGGCACTAAGACAACCGTCCACCAAATTGGGGCCCAAGTTCATAGGGCCTTATCCGGTGGCTAAAAAGATCAATGAAATCTCATATGTGATTGATCTCCCAGCCAGCATGAGAGGTGGGAGATCGTTCCATGTTTCGTTGTTAAAGCCAGCAGTATATGTGGATTCCTCCCCCCCCCCCCCCCCCCAGTGATAGTGGAGGGCCAGACAGAGTACGAGGTTGGGAAAATTTTGGATTCCCGGCTGGTACAGAATTCCGTACAGTATCTGGTCCATTGGAAAGGGTATGGGGTGGAGGACAGATCTTGGGTACCAGAGAATCGCATGCATGCTGAGAAATTAAGGAAGAGGTTTCATCAGTCACATCCAGAGAAACCGGGTAGGAAGTGTCCGGAGTCCACTCCTCAAGAGGGGGGTACTGTGAGGGATAGTGGACCCGCTGCCAACAGGCATGAGGCAGCGGGCTCCGCTTCCCGGACTCCCACCGCCGGCGTGTCGCTGAGCGGGGCTGCGCGGTCGGTGGGGTCCGCATGCTCGGTGGACTCTGCCACGCAGTTGCCTCCCGTGGGGTCTCCTTCGCCGGCACTCACCCGGCGCTTGGCGCGCATGTACGTGAGGATACAGAAACTTTGTTCCCGAAGAGGAGTCAGCTGACCAGGCTGGTCAGCTGACTCCAGCAGGGCCAGCGATTGGCTGGGCAGCTGGGGGACGCTGCTAGAGCGTTCCCCAGCATAAAAGGAGCTCTCTGGCAGTTGTTCCTTGTCTGCTGTCGTGATTACACATGTTGTGTTAGCGCTCAGACCTTAGTGCAGTCCCCTGGTGTTGATACTAAGGATTTCACACCATAGCTTAGGAATATTGTTGTATTTTGATCTGTGTTTTGACCTTTTGCTATCCCTGACTACTCTATCTCTTGCTGATCATGTACCTTTGCTTTATCTGATTCTTGTTGCCGACCTCTGCCTGTTTAACGATTACTCTTCTGCCTTCCGCTCCTGTACTGCCACCGACATCTCTGTTACCGAACCCTTGCCTGTCTGACCTTTCTCCCTTCAGTGGAACGTCTCCCACTGGAGGGTTATCTCAGAGGCTTGCCTCTCCGAGGCGCCTGCCCCAAGCAGACGATTACTGCTGAGGGTCAAGATTCCTCACTCAGCCTGGTTAGAGGATCTCACTCACGGGGTTCCCATTCAGAGGTAACCACACTTCTGAGGAATTACCGTGTGGTAGACATTTCCACACTATCTGATTTATTACTGTCTTTATTGTGTTATTTTGCTGGTGTCCAGAGGTTAGCAATATATCGGATTATCGGTGATACTGCAGATCATCAATAATCTGGTATATATCTGCATTCTTGGTGATACTGCAGATCGCCAATAATCAGATTCTCTCTGCGTGCTGACACCGATCATGACACTGAGGGCTGGAGATGCAGAGCAGCTTGCCTGTGTGTAATGTGACAAACAAAACATGGCCGCTCTCATTGTATCACAGGAAGAAATAATCATACTGTTGAAGCTGTTTGCAGCTAGATTTGCTGTGTAAACCATAAAATCTTTAGATAAGATATATAGACAATTTACTTGCTATAATTAGTTTTTCATCTCTGATCCGCTTTAAGTTGTATTACTGAAATAAATGGACTTTTGTAGCAATATTTAAAGGTCCCCATAAAGATGTATTGCCTCTGTTCATGTAGTCCTTTAGTAACTCTTTCAGTCTTTAAAAACAAGATCTCTGCAGCAATTCTCTACAACATGAGAAAAGAAGTTATACAAGCAGGCATACACAGAGTTAACCCCCTCCCCTTAAATCAGAGCTGTCAGACACGGGCTGGGTGCTGGAATGTAATCTCTTCATACAGGAGCCGCTTGCTAGCTTAGCTAGAGAAATTTGATGTGGCAAAAACATCTGTTAAACTTTTCTTCATAGTAGCATCATCATTTGTTCAAAAGCCTATGACTTCTGTGCTTAATGTTTACATTTAGTTCCGGTCTTTGCTGAACTTATTGGCCCTAATTTTATCTCCCACATAAGAGGCACATAAAGATTTATTGTCTTTCTCTGTTCTGTTTATTGTCTCTGTTCAACTCTTTCAGTTTTTAGATCTCTGCAACAATGCTCTACTACAGAGATAAGAGTTCTGCTTGTGATATGTTCACAGTTGGTTCCTGTCATTGCTGAACTTGACCTTAATTTTATCACCCTAGTTGACCAAAAAATATCTAAAGCTGGCTATGCACACATCGATTTTGAACACTGATTGAATCTTCCAGTAATCTATTGCTCATATACAGTATATCCAATCGACTGGCTTTCAGGTGATATTGTGCTGTTTATCAATCTCTGTGGTATGGGGGCAGGACAGTAGTGGTTGGGGATCGATGGTCCATAACTTTGCTCTGCATTGAGCAGTACAGCACTTGCAGTTTGATTGAAGCTTGATAGAGTTCTGCTGAAGCCTATCAGAATTAAACTTGCTGTGACAGAGGTTGATCACTAACCAATTGAATGGAATAATGAATAATTGGCTAGACATATTGGGGCATTATTGACCTGTGTATGACTAATGAGAATGAGGGAGCGAAACTGACAAATTTGGTCTTGCAGTGAATAAACTCCAATCTTGCTTTACGAGATCCTCACAACCCAAATGCCCGGTACACACCATGCAATTTCCCGTCAGAGAGACAGGTCAAATGGATTATTTCTGACTTTTCAGATAATTGATTTAACTCATCTATCTAATGGGAAATTGCATGGTGTGTACAAGACATTACAGTCAAGTTTGCCATGTGGCAGGCTTAGGCAACAATAAAGAAGTACAAGGGGTCATCACATTTTCGGTGTAAACAATCATGAAGTTGTTGATCTTAAATCTGCCTCACTGTACTCACTTTTGCTGCCAGTGGTTTAGACATTAAAGGACAACTGTAGCGAGAGGAATATGGATGCTGCCATCTATCTTTTAAACAATACCAGTTTCCTGGCAGCCCTGCTGATCTATTTGGCTGCAGTAGTCTTTGAATCGCACCAGAAACAAGCATGCAGCTAATGTCAGGTCTGACAATATTGTCACCCGATCTGCTGCATGCTTGTTCAGGGGCAATGGCTAAATATATTAGAGACAGAGGATCAACAGGATAGCCAGGAAACTGGTATTGCTTAAAAGTAAATAAATATGGTAGCCTCCACATACTTTTCGCTATAGTTGTCCTTTAATGGCTGTGTGTTGATGTTATTGCACAGCAAATAACCTTACACTGTTAGAAAAGCTGTACACAGACTGCTTTACATTGTATCACAGTGTCATATCTTCAGTGCTGTCTGTTCCATGAAAAGATTTACAAAAAAGTGAG
The DNA here is from genome assembly GCF_040937935.1 of Hyperolius riggenbachi. Classification (NCBI taxonomy): domain Eukaryota; kingdom Metazoa; phylum Chordata; class Amphibia; order Anura; family Hyperoliidae; genus Hyperolius; species Hyperolius riggenbachi. Next base: position 188,833,730 of record NC_090651.1, on the reverse strand, counting down.
TGGTGCACTCACTTTTGTGAGATGCGGTATGCTAGGGAGACATCCTTTCAACAGTGTAGCGGGAGGGGGGGGGGAAGAAATTGCTCTGCTTGGGGCCCTGCATGGTCTGAATCCGGCTCTGCCTGCACGGCACTGACCTTCACACTTATGCAATGCAATTATATTGTAATGGTACGTTCACATTGGCATCTTAGCAGCATGGTGTGGTGGAATCCATCTTCATAACGCGAATAGAGATGGCCCAAAAGGTTCGGCCGCAAACTTATTTGTGCGAACTTCGGTGGTTCGTGTTCGCGGTGAACCGCAAACTATATGCTAGTTCGACCCGCCCCCTATACTACATCATTAGGGTCAGGGATGGTCATAGTCAGCCAACTTCGCTACGCTGGAACTACGCTTAGTTTTATGCAATTATGATTTGCCAAACTACGGCTTCGAAATCAAATATTCACTTCATATGCATTTCGTAGACTACGCGTTAAAATACGCAATTACGCGTAGTGCGAAGCGTAGAGTATGCGGATGCTTATGCCCACATGCAGAAAATTTTACGCAAGAATTCCTCTGTAATGCTTGAACCATAAACTCTTCTATGCGTACATTCCCCTTTCCAATGCATAAATTTGTAAGCATACAATCGCATGCGGAAAATTAGCCGCGAGTAACGCATTCGTAGTTCACTACGCAATACACATGTTAACTATGCATAGTGGGCGTAAGCTACGCGTAGCGGTACTTCGCTGCGCATACATTCGTAAGCGTAGTTTTTAAACTTCACCTACGAACTACGATGCGTAGATGTGAACTACGATGCGTAAATTCGCACTGGGGTAGTTTCTGCTCATCCCTGTTAGGGTCAACTTTGACCCTATACATCACAGTCAGCAGACACAGGGTAGCCAATCAGGCTAAATTCCCTCCTGCCCCCCCCCCCCCCCTTATAAAACGCAGGCAGCGTCAGCCTTTTCACTCATTCGTGTGGCTGCTGTAATTAAAGAAAGGGAGAGAACCTGCTGACATAGGGAAAGCTTAGTTAGGCTCTTGTGTTAGGCTTGTTAAGTTGCTCCTTCTTGCTGATACTTATTGCTAAAAAGCACTCCTCATCCTCAACAGCTCTTTAGAGAGCTAATGTTGTTCTTGTGATCTTTTTTGTTTTGTTTGTTTGTGTGTCCCACAGACACTTGTGTTGCATATACAGCCCTGTCAGTCAGTAGCAGCTGCTGGACCTTGGTCCCTTGGTAATTCCTGCTGTGCCACTGCCAGGCCCAGCACATTCAGTGACTACCTGTGTATGTGACAGCTGCACATTTGTAATACCAATCACTGTATACCCACCTGTTCAGTGCATCTACCTACCTACCTACATGAGCGCACGCAGTTTTATATACCATCAGTCGGTGCACCTGTTCACGGTACCTGTGTGTGACAGCTGCACATTTGTAATACCAATCACTGCATACCCACCTGTTCAGTGCACCTACCTACCTATGTGAGCGCACGGCGTGTTATATACCAGTTAGTCACTGCACCTGTTTACGGTACCTGTGTGTGTGACAGCTGCACATTGTATTGATACCAGTCACTGCATACCTGTTCACTGCACCTGTGTGACTGAACATTGTATTAGTCAAGTCAGTGCATACAATTTCACTTCATCCCCCCCAATATGGGCAAAACAGGCAGAGGCAGGCCACCCAGCAGGTCTGTTCGAGGTCGTGCTGTCGTGATTTCGTACGGCCCTGGACCAAAGTAAAGTGTTCAGAAGGCGCGTGCCATCAACCCCCAAGATTGTCAGGACGTAGTTGACTATTTAACACAAAACACCTCAGCTTCCGCACAGAACTGTGACATACCTTCCTCCTCCTGCTCGGGTTCTGGCACCCCACATAACACTCAGTCGGCGGGCCACCACCAAAGTGCCATCACCCCAGGGCTCAACGGTGTGGACATTTTTTTGTGTGTCTGCCTCAGATGAGAGCAATGCCATCTGTACTCTCTGCCACCAAGACCCACGTAGGGACAACTTCCTTACGAAGGCACATGATGACAAAGCACAAACTGCTATGGGATGACCACCTGAGGAAAAGCAGCACACAAAAGCCAAGGCACACACCGCAGTGGAAGATACCAGGCCGCAATTATTTCTCAAAAAAGGTGATTCCCAAACTGTACCGCGATGTTGAAAGGCAAGTGGTGTCATCTCTGGCACACAGCGTTGGGTCAAGGGTCCATCTGAGCACGTGGTCTGCAAAGCACGGTCAGGCCTGCCCGAAGACTAAGTCAGTCCTTACACACAGCATCTCTGCCTGCACGCCGTGTGACTGCCTGCCCCAAGACTAAGTCGCTCCCCACACAGCATCTCTGCCCGCAGGCCGCTTGACTGCCTTCTCCGTCGCCACCATTTTTAAGGCCGCTGCTAGCAGCCGCTATAATAATTGTTCTGGTGCGTGTACATGCCTGCCTAATTTTTCTGTTTGCACTGCAGCTGCAACAAAACAAAAGGCATGTACATGTGTCAATTCCCCTTCGTGATCATTACCTTGCCATGGTGAAAGGGCTTGCGTATCACAAGGGGGGGGGGGGGAGCACACCCAAGATAAGGTCGTTGCTTCATTGTGGACAGACAAAATTCGATCGGCTGGACAGTCACTGTTGTTCTGTTATTGAGCTACCTCAAGCCCGGCGACCATAAGGGCTGGAAAGCCGCCATCACCTGCACTCTCATCATGGTGCAGTCCAGCACGGCCATCACTACACAAACTGCGGTGTTACACAGTGAGTTTGGTCTGTCAGTGTGAAGCAGTACACTAATTACACTACCTGATTGATGTATACACATGCAAGATGTTTTAAAGCACTTTAGGCCTCCAATTTAGCATGCAATGTGATTTCTGCCCTTAAACCGCTGCGGACTTGTGGCGTGTATCCCACTCCCCCATGCAAAAACTCAGATGTTAGACCCCTTGAAACAGCTTTTCCATCACTTTTGTGGCCAGCATAAATGTTTCTAGTTTTCTCAGTTCGCCTCCCCGTTAAATTCTATTGCGGTTCGAAAAGTTTGTGCGAACCAAACTTTTGTGGAGGTTCGCGTTTGAGGTTCACGAAACAAAGATCGGAGGTTCGAGCTATCTCTAAACGCGAGGCATGCTGCACGGTATTACAGTATGACAGTTTACAGATGCAGTTAAGCATATTTTTTATTGATTGTATGCATCCCATTGTGCACCTTTCACGGTTTCCCTCTGTTGTGTTGTGATTACATTTTTACAGGGAACACAACTAGACATGCTAGCGAACAGCTCACCAGCGAATCTCTATGAGCATTCTGGCTGCGTACTACTTCCGGGTCACAATGTCCTGGAGTAGTAAGCCTACCCGTGTCTGCACGCATCCTTTAGTACGCATGCCCTGGCCCGGTGGTGTGTGTCCCTGATTGCAGGGCATGCGTACTACAGGATGCGTGCAGACATGGGCAGGCATACTACTCTGGGACATTGCGACCCGAAAGTAGTACAGGGTCCGCTGTTTGCGGCGAGCAGCTCACGAGCTGTTCACCTACATCTCTAAACATAACACAAAGCCCCACTGTGAACCTAGCCTAACAGAGTACATCAAATAAGTCATGTCACTAACTCATTTAATAATCATTGTGTCTTTTCAGGTTTGGATAAGAAAAGCAGGTTTTCAGGAGTCTATGGGCATTTGGATGTACTGCAACACTGGAAAATGTACTAATGTATTTTTTCAAATTAATGCTGAAGACCGTAAGTGTTTTTTTTAAATCAGTTATGAAAGTAAAATCTCATAAGCTAACAATGGGGCTAGAGTCACATTTTCATGTATTGAAAACAAACAGATGAATGCGCGTACGTTAAAAAGGGGCGCTGGGAAAAAAGGGCGCCGGGTTTTTAACGATAAGCATGGATAACGTTTAAAAAAATATTGTACTGTTTTTCGTTTAAAATTAATGTTTTTTAAAGTTATAAATCATTAAATAATGTGCATTAAATCGGCAATTGTAAAAACGTTAATCTTTCGTTTAAATAGTGAAACGTATAATAACGTTAAAAAAAAAATTACTAAGTAACCCTCCCTGTACCTACCCCTAACCCCTAGACCCCCCTGTTGATGCCTAAACCTAAGACCCCCCCTGTTGGTGCCTAAGTAACCCTCCCTGTACCTACCCCTAACCCCTAGACCCCCCTGTTAGTGCCTAAACCTAAGACCCCCCTGTTGGTGCCTAAACCTAAGACCCCCCTGTTAGTGCCTAAACCTAAGACCCCCCTGTTGGTGCCTAAACCTAAGACCCCCCTGTTGGTGCCTAAACCTAAGACCCCCCTGTTGGTGCCTAAACCTAAGACCCCCCTGTTGGTGCCTAAACCTAAGACCCCCCTTTTGGTGCCTAAACCTAAGACCCCCTGTTGGTGCCTAAACCTAAGACCCCCCTGTTGGTGCCTAAACCTAAGACCCCCCTGTTGGTTTTTTCGTTTAAAAATAATGTTAAAAAAATGTACTGTTTTTCGTTTAAAAGTAATGTTTGAAAAAAAATATTGTACTGTTTTTCGTTTAAAAATAAAATTTAAAAATGTATAAATCATTAAATAATGTGTAATCATGAGAAACAGTAATAAAACATTAAGTGTCCGGGCGCCGCTTTTAAAACGTTATTTTTCTCCGGCGCCCTTTTTTCCTATCGGGCGCCCATTAAACGATATTTATTATAGGAGTGAATGGCGGCGCCCGATTTGTCCACTAGCCTCAGGCGCCCGAATTTACTGTTTCCGATGAATGCATCCTAAATTCCCACATATTTTTATATAATCTGCTAATGCAAAGAAAAAAAGGTTTTTACTTGCTATCGCTAACGAAGTTGCCTTTACACTCGCATATTGACTTGCAGACCCACTTTACTATTCTGGTTGCTGAAATGAACCACAGAATCCATACAATAGTTAGTTTATATTGGCCGATGACAACTAAAATTCCTTCATATGAAAAGAAAGGTAACCTCTTACTCAAAGGAAGATATTTTAAATACATAATTCATCATAAATTACCTCATTTTTCAGAATATAAGACACACTTTTTCTCCCCCAAAAATCCCTGTCTCAAGACAGGGAGTCCCTGACTTATAAAACGCCCACCGATCTGAACCGCAATAATGGGGACTTCCTGCCTTGTCCCCCTTAGCCCTCCTGTGTCCCCTCTGCTCCGTGTGTATAGTAAAGTGCAGCAGCAGCACCGGCTCACCTGATCCATGGATTCCAGTGGCGATTGCAGACTACTCAGGCTAGTTGTCACTAGAGAAGCAGAACATGGGATGAGAGGTCTGCAATCTCTGCTGGAATCCATGGATCAGGTGAGACAGTGTTGCCACTGCACTTTACTATACATGCGGAGTGGAGGGGACACAGGAGAGCTGTGGAGGAGGACACAGGAGGACACAGGCAGGAAGAGAGGGGGACACAAGGGGGGATGCAGGAGGGCAGAGAAAGGGACACAAAAGGACACAGGGGTGCAGAGAGGGGGACACAGGATGGGACAAATGGCCACAAAGAAGGACAGAGGAAGAAACAGGAGGGCAGATGTCAAGGACACAGGGGTCAACTAGAGCATGGAGGAGGACACAAGGGTGACAGAGGACACATGAGGGACAGAAAGGGACACATAGGGGATACAGGACTCATGGGGACACAGGAGGACACCTGGAAACACAATAATTGAGGGTAGAACATCTACAAGACGCTCCTGGACTATGAATGCACCAGGTTTAGTATAACTTTTTTCCACAGTTTTTGCCCTCAAACTAAGGTTTGTCTTAAACTCAGGAGTGTTTTCTACTCTGAAAGATAAGGCAAATACAACAAACCCAAATAGAGCATAGCCCAAATTTATACAAATATTGCTGTGGGAGGAGAGCCTGCATTGTGTTTGGAGATGTCTCCATGGAGAGGAGACAAATTACTTCTATTACTCTAATAACAATAACAATAACAATAATATTTATATAGCGCTTTTCTCCCTGGGGACTCAAAGCGCTGTATGTTGACTTTATCCCCTCAGACAAACTCTCATTACAAGAATTCACAAAGGAATCTATCTGCAACATTATGTGGCCTGATCATGCACCCGTAACTGCAGATATTACAGGGAACCTTAACTGATGATAAAAAAAGTTTACCTTACCTAGGGCTTCTACCAGCCCCCTGCAGATGTCCTGTGTTGGTTGATCGATCCTCCAGTCCCCTGCAGCAAGCTAGTTTCATTTCTGGTGACTGGCCAGTTAGTGCCTGCATGGCCCTGATGGCACACATCCTCAATCATGCTCCCATTGTTGTTCTGGACATGCTTGGAAGGAGATTAGAGATGACTCGAACCTCAGATTTTGGGTTCGTGGACCGCGATGCAAACTTCCACAAAAGTCAGAAAACCGGCGAACTTGGCAAACTTCAATAGAATGGGCAGATGAATTTTAGAAACTACAAACACTGGGGGGCATGGCTTGATGCTAATGGAGTGAGGACGCAGCTCAGGAACGCTCCGCTCCAGCAATATCCTGAACAGATCCTACAGCCGCTCTAGACCCGCCAATCTACGCCAATCTGACGGGTGAGACCACAAAGATACCTGAGAGCCCCATAATGACCTCCTCGAGGCAATCCAACACCGTGGCGAAGCTAAATAAATTCCGGCGGGAAGAGCAAGATGACACCGACCCGACCTCACAAGCCAACTCGGAGGACGAGACTCCTGCTGCTGCAGAAGCACCGACACTCGCACAACTCCTAGAGGCAGTAACAGCATGCAAGAGAAGCCTGTCATCAATTAAAACTACTTTAGGTGAAGTACTCTTAGATATTTCCTTTCTACGCCAAGATTCACTCGTTCTCGGAACGAGTGAAGAAGGCGGAAATACGCATCAGTGATTTGGAAGACGAGCTCTGGCCTATCCCACGCAAGCAAGGTCAGCTGCAGAAGGGCCTCAAACTAGTAATGGACCGGCAGGAGGAGCACAAAAACAGGCAACAGAGATCAAATATACGTATTGTGGGCCTACTGGAGAAAGCCGAAGGCAGCTCTCCAGAGAAATTCACAGAAGATCTCCTGATCAAGCTTTTCGGCCGTGAAACCTTTTCTATGGTATTTATAATAGAACACGCCCACAGAATCTTGCCCAAAACCCCGCCACCTGGAAACCCTGCCCAGACCTTAATTTTCAAATTACTGAATTAGAGGGTCCGAAATGCTGTCCCACGAGTAGGCAGGGAAAGAAGCCCGATAAAATACGAGAACACGACCCTATCTTTTTATCCAGACTTCTCCCTGGAAGTCCAACATCTGCGAGCAAAGTTTGGCAATGCAAAACGTCTGCTACAAGACAAACAACTAGAATACGCCATGATCCACCCGGCAAAACTGAGGGTCACGGACGGCAGCAAGCCCACTTCTTCACAGACCCGGAAGAAATCTCAAAATGTCTGGATAAGCACTCTCGCCCTCGCCAGGCTTCACCTCTGGCAGATTAAGGTACTATTAACTTTTATTATCTATATGAGACCTGGAAGTCTCCCTCCGTTCACAGCTCTTTGGCTGTGCAATGACAGTCCACTGAGGACTCTCAGTAACCCACAACAATGTCCAAGCCACTTACTTCCACAATCAGTACGAGAGGCTCCTTCTCTGGACAGCTTTAAAAAAAGGCTAAAAACTCACCTCTTTTCCCTAGCCTTTGAGACTGCATAATGCAGGGTCACAGCGCTTTGAGTCCCCAGGGAGAAAAGCGCTATACAAATATTATTGTTATTGTTATTGTTGTTACTTTATCCGCATGCTGTTGTGACGCACTTGGCATTACATATGTCTACACCGCTCTTGCAGCCGTAAGGCAGTTTGCCATTCCCCTTCATCACCCTGATCCAGCTCTTCTTTATAAAACATCAGGACTATATTGTTTCCTTTGCCTTCGAAATTTTAAGCAATCATAGTAATCTACATATACGCCAAATAAGACTTTTGTCCTATGGAACTTCTTCAAAAACTCTCACTGGCTTATTAAACACATCCAGATTACATTTTCTACCAAGCACTCCTACTTATATGTCTTTATGAGACAAGAAGCTTATCTCCACGAAGGATCTCCCATCGGGTGCCTTTAACATCTATAATATACACATCATCTATGATCGCATTTGAATCACTCATTTTGTCTCATATTACCTTGCACGGTTTACTTCACAAGAAAAGTGGGGCATGATTTGTGGAAGTGGTCTGTGCTGGGGAGGGCAGGGCTTAGGGTGCCAAAACTTTTATGCCTATAGACTCCTGAGCTGTAAATACAACACTGTATATAGCACTGACAGCTTCTGCAGCAGCACTTTACAGAGTACATAGTTATGTCACTGACTGTCCTCAGAGGAGCTCACAATCTAATCCTGTCATAGTCTAATATCCTACCATATTTATCATTATGATGTATTTATAGCACTGACATCTTCCATCTTCGTACCATAGTCATAGTCTAATGTCCTACCATATTATTATTATTATTATTATTATGTATTTATATAGCACTGACATCTGCTGCAGCACTTTTCAGAGTACTTAGTCATGTCACTGGCTGTCCTCAGAGGAGCTCAGAATCTAATCCTCATTATAATATAGTCTATATTGATCAATGCAGATACAAGAAAGCACAATCTTCAATATCCACCACCACACCGATCGTAAACGCACTCACCAGCTCCTCCGATCATACAAAATGATCATATGCGCTCAGTCAAACAAATCCCTTTCCTTCCGATCAGTAATGAATACCTTCTTCCTCCTCTTCAGATTCTCATTAACAACATAAAACATATAAAAATGCTCCACATAGCGTAATCCAGTTTCCATAAAATGTATTCCTCTTTAAAAATATATGTAAAACACACTCACATGTTAACCATGTATGTCTATGACAGGCATACAGGTAAGCGTAGATTTGGAAGGCAGTGAACTGAAGACGGCCGTTCGCTCCACGCAATACCGCCGTCCCGCCAATGTCCGCAAGCACTTCCGCCTCGTCTTCTCTCCTGTAGCTCCTCCCCGACGGTTTCGTCCACGTGTTAAGCTTGGGGGTGTAATCTCCACAGTCAGCATACAACACATAAGCTGACGTGAAGGAGGTACACACACCAGCACAAGGGATCAGGATATCCCCAGTTTAGTGGAGGAGAGGACTGACTCCAATAGGAGATTGTGGTGCACAGAGCCGGTGCAGATCTGAACAGCCACAAACACTTTCGTAATAACGTCTCAGCGCAAGGTAGCGCTGAGCGCATAAACCAGGACTGAGGAGATCAGGACAGGTAGACAGAATGAACGCTTGCTAGCTAGCGATTACTTAGCGACAGCAAGCGTCCAAAACCAGACAGACTGGAATGAGGCAGCCAATGCGTTGCGGCGATGGCGTGCCTCACAAAGACAGGACAGGAGAGACAGGAAATAGCAGGATCGAGATAGATGAACGTAACACAGATAAATATACAATAAGTATGTTTTCCTAGCGTATTACAATTACAGCTATCAATGAAACTATTCGTAACGTCTGACTAACATATGTATATATTGGCAATGAACCGATATATGACATAAGCAGGAACTCTGACTAAGACTGAAGTAATACAGGGAACAGGACTCAGAAGGATTCGCTATCTCTTCGCAGAGATGAACGCAATCCACAAACAGGACCAGGAACAGGATAACTAGCTCAGCACGGGTGTTCACGATACGCGCAAACTACCAAAACGTGCTGGAAAACTGACTAGCTGAACACAGGAAATAAACAGTTCGTGTACGTATATATCAGCGACACTGATATATTAACGTAACACGAATACAAGGAAAATAACAAAATGCGAAAGTATGCGTATATATTGGCGATGAACCAATATATGACACAAGACAAGCAAGTAGCAACTTCTAGAACAAGAGCAGAACTAGGAGGACTCGCTGACCCCTTCGCAGGAGTCAGCGCAGTCCACACGGACCAGGAACGAGGTGGGGCACGAGCAGAGTAACAGATAGAGTCTGAAACTATGATAGCCCATGAGGCATTGCAGGAAGCAGTTCTTTATACTGAGGTCATCCAATGGGAGCAGACCTGCAGATTCCCACACAAGTGAATGGTAATTAATCACAGGCTGATAGCAGGAAAAGGCAGACAATGATATGCAGCCTGCAGGAAAGGGACCGCCCCTCCACTGCAGCAGACAATGTTTGTTTACACAAAAGCATATTAAACTGTCATAAACTTCAGAGCGACTGCAGATGGAATCAGCAACTAGTTTAAGTGCAAACCAAACTATGCAAGCAAATGCATGTAATGACATTAGAACTGCTTGGTTTGCAATACCAGTGCAGTCAGCAGTAAACGCTGCAGAAGCGATCATAACAGTACCCCCTCCCTTAAACGCGGCCTCTGGACGCCTATGAAAACTGACATATTTCTCCTGAACCACCCAAACCAAAAAATCAGAAGTGGGAAATCCAGCAAACTGATCTGACTGAAAATTCATGAAGGTCGGATCCGTCCGACAAAACCAAATTCCCGAATCAGTCTCACCAAAACTAGACCAATTGGAACCAGAACCTACCGAACCATGCCCGTCAGCACCACAAGCCTCAGTGTGACACCCATCAGAACCACGACTTCCAGAAAACAACCCCAAGAAACTCTCTGCGCGATACCCACCGCCTTCCAAGGACTGTCCAAAAACGCCAAAGCCTTTGCAATGCCCACCGGAACTGTCCCTACCAACACAAAACCCACCGTTGAACCAGTCCAAGGTACCAGGACAAGTTTCCTCAGAGATCTCCCAGAACACTTGGAAGCTCCAAAGAGATCCCCACAGGTCAGAACGCCCCTTAGGCTCACATGGAGAACTATCAAGAACCCCTATGGAACCCAGGGCAACTCCAGAGTCAGGGTCACAAGGACAAACATCAAGATCAGGGCTTTTAGGGACCAGAACCATCTCCGGGCATGCAGGCCAACCGGCAACATCAGAACATGTCTCCACTAGGGAAGCACGTGAGCACGCTAACACAGACACATCTGGGCAGTCTGGCATACGAAGCACATCTGGGCACACCGGCACAAGAGAAACCTCTGGGCATGTCAAGGAACTGCGAACCTCAAAGTCAGTCAAGACAGGACCGAAACCAGAACTGGGCAAAAAAAATTCATCATGACTAGACTTCATAGTTACTGGATTCTCACTAAAAACTGCAGGATCAGACTTAGATGTCGCTGATTCCAGCAGGGTTATTAACAAATCATGTTCAGGGGCATTTACAAGACAGGGCAAATCTTCTGATGTATGCACTGAACTAGACAGGGTTCCCATAGCTTCTTCTGGACTAGACAGAGACTCATCAAATACACTGGACTGGAGCTCATGAAGGGCTGCAAAACAAGTCAATATTGCAGCAATCCCCACTGAACTAGGCAAAACTGAGTAACTCACTGGACAGGAAGGGGGCTCTGGAACTTCTGCCACACCGGCCAGAGAACCAGAATTTTCCAGGATACAGGGCTGGGTTTCAGAAACACTCATTAACCCGGACTGAAATTCTGAGATTTCTATTATTTTTTCCAGCGAGTCAGAATTATCCATGTTACAGGGCAAGACTTTTGAAACATTCAGAGGACAGGGCTGGAGTTCCTCGGCTGTTACAACACTGGAGAGGGACTCAACAACATTGGTTAAATCAGACTGTGTACAGGGCAAGGTATCTAACACACTTGCTGACGAGGACAATATTTCAATGGCTTCTGCTTCGCTGGGCAGAAATTCATCAAGTTTTATTAGAGCAGACTAATTCCAAAACAGCTGCTAGACAAGTGAATATTACTGCAACACCAACTGAGGTAAGCAGTGCTTCAGCCTCCTCTGCTAAAGGGTTTAAAGTATCCAAAGTACTGGGTGAAGCATAAGACTCTGCGACCACAGCTTCACTGGACAGGATCACTGAACAGTCCATATTGCAGGGCAAAACCATGGAAGCACCTGCTGGACAGCATAATGATTCTGTGACCTGAGTTTCATTGGAGAGATCTACTGCACAATTCATGGTACAGGGCAAATTTATTGGAAAATTTTCTGAACAAGGTAATAATTCTGCGATTTCAGGTTCACATAGCAGATGCTCTGAGCTATTCACGAAACTAGAGCGAGGTGTAGAAACAGGAAGATCAAGACACAATGTTTGCGCATCTGAATCACCATTCATTTGTAAAATTGGAAAATTCAGATGCTGGGGTTCTGAGTTTACTAGACAGGATTGCTGGGACTCGGAAACTGATGTAGTGCATCTATTGGCATCTGCTGGATCAGACAGGAGTTGAACTTTATTAACACAGGTAATTTCTGCAGAAGTGTTTGCAGAGACAGGCAAGATTTTTCTGGTGTCTGTTTCACTAAACAAAGAGTCATGAGTACTGGCTAGGCTGGACTCGAAAGTCAGCAGGACCTCTGGGTCCTCTGCTGAGAAATTTGTGCAGGGCAAGATTAAGGAAGTATTAGTAATTTCTGTCTTACTGGGAAGTAACACTGAGTTATCCATGGTACAGGGTGGAATTACAGGAACTTCAATTTCACACAAAAGGAGCTCAGAATCACTCGCTGAATCAGCCAAAGGTGCTGAAGCAGGCGAGTCCTCAGGAACTGAGGAAGTGGAACAATCTCCACTTGACAGTGTGTCTTCCCTGGTATCAACTGATTGAATTGCATAAAAATCGTCCAGAATCATTCTCCACACATCGATCAATGGAGCCACAAAGTCATACCCACACACACCAGTTTTTATTAGGTTATAAGCAGACTTAATGCATGCATTCAATACTAATTCACTTTTTGCACTGTAAAACTGACAAAATGAACTTGCATCTTTCTTCCATTCATAGACCAGAGCTTCCATCTCTCCTTTCTCAAATGGAGGATCCCATGCATATTTAACAGCTGAGCATTCCGGCTGATCATAGTTTGCAAATGTGTTAGTGGCAGAAACATACATTGGGTTATTTAGCAGGTGATTGGCCGATTTCTTATTCCTAAGGATCTCCAATACCTGTAGCAAGTATTGAACTGTAGTGTATGCAAATTTCCCTTGCTGCACGAATAAATTGATCTGTTCAATACTCTGTAATATATCTTCATAATCATATTCAGATAATTCATTTAAACAAGAACCTTTATTTTCCCTGGCTAGCAATGAAAGTTCATTAGTAGTTTCATAGGTCCATTTGACTCCCCTGAATGGTGACTGAATTTCATTATCTGCTAATGGTGGAGTCTCGTTACAGATCTGATGCGCAGTCGCCAAGGGCAACGACTCCGCTGATTGTAACGCTTTTCTTTTGGAGCGTTTACGTTTGGCTTTAGACCCTGCTGCCTTAGCAGAAGAAAAGTTATCAGAACAATTATCTGCTTGCTGATTATTTTTGTAGGCAGTAGAAGGAGCAGCTGATTGACAAGCTGCCAGGAGCTTATCAAAAGGGCTAGGCAAATCGGTTTTGCGCAGCCAGTTATGGATCACAAACGCTAGAAATTCCAGTGGTCTTTCTTTTAAATTGGTATGATCCAAGACATCGTAGGCCCACTGAAACAATCTTCCCTTAAATAAAACATAAACTAGCTGGGGGGCCCACGTTGAAACAGGAGTAGCCTGGAGCTCAGGATTGGCCAGGAACCTGGCACATTCAGAAAAAAAACTCATTTTCTGTTTCAGAATTGAGCTTCTCAAATTTCTTAAAGGAACAGGAACCATAACAAACAGTGTCATTTTTGCTGGGAACCCCCCCCCCCCACAATGGGGATTGGTAATGGGGCTATCATAACAGTAAGCTTGGGGGTGTAATCTCCACAGTCAGCATACAACACATAAGCTGACGTGAAGGAGGTACACACACCAGCACAAGGGATCAGGATATCCCCAGTTTAGTGGAGGAGAGGACTGACTCCAATAGGAGATTGTGGTGCACAGAGCCGGTGCAGATCTGAACAGCCACAAACACTTTCGTAATAACGTCTCAGCGCAAGGTAGCGCTGAGCGCATAAACCAGGACTGAGGAGATCAGGACAGGTAGACAGAATGAACGCTTGCTAGCTAGCGATTACTTAGCGACAGCAAGCGTCCAAAACCAGACAGACTGGAATGAGGCAGCCAATGTGTTGCGGCGATGGCGTGCCTCACAAAGACAGGACAGGAGAGACAGGAAATAGCAGGATCGAGATAGATGAACGTAACACAGATAAATATACAATAAGTATGTTTTCCTAGCGTATTACAATTACAGCTATCAATGAAACTATTCGTAACGTCTGACTAACATATGTATATATTGGCAATGAACCGATATATGACATAAGCAGGAACTCTGACTAAGACTGAAGTAATACAGGGAACAGGACTCAGAAGGATTCGCTATCTCTTCGCAGAGATGAACGCAATCCACAAACAGGACCAGGAACAGGATAACTAGCTCAGCACGGGTGTTCACGATACGCGCAAACTACCAAAACGTGCTGGAAAACTGACTAGCTGAACACAGGAAATAAACAGTTCGTGTACGTATATATCAGCGACACTGATATATTAACGTAACACGAATACAAGGAAAATAACAAAATGCGCAAGTATGCGTATATATTGGCGATGAACCAATATATGACACAAGACAAGCAAGTAGCAACTTCTAGAACAAGAGCAGAACTAGGAGGACTCGCTGACCCCTTCGCAGGAGTCAGCGCAGTCCACACGGACCAGGAACGAGGTGGGGCACGAGCAGAGTAACAGATAGAGTCTGAAACTATGATAGCCCATGAGGCATTGCAGGAAGCAGTTCTTTATACTGAGGTCATCCAATGGGAGCAGACCTGCAGATTCCCACACAAGTGAATGGTAATTAATCACAGGCTGATAGCAGGAAAAGGCAGACAATGATATGCAGCCTGCAGGAAAGGGACCGCCCCTCCACTGCAGCAGACAATGTTTGTTTACACAAAAGCATATTAAACTGTCATAAACTTCAGAGCGACTGCAGATGGAATCAGCAACTAGTTTAAGTGCAAACCAAACTATGCAAGCAAATGCATGTAATGACATTAGAACTGCTTGGTTTGCAATACCAGTGCAGTCAGCAGTAAACGCTGCAGAAGCGATCATAACACCACGTGACTTTCTCAAAGTTTTCAAAGGTCATGCACCGAGCGACATCACTTTATCGAGCTTGCTGGCTCCGCCTGCTGTCTCGCACACGCTCTTTCGCTCCGCTTGCTGTCTCCTCAAGCCTGCGCCTGCCCATTATACATCTTCAACAATTAAAACATCTTAAAATACAAATCTTAAAATATAAACATAACAGAATAAAAAGTAAGATTGGGACCATTACTGCATTTGTTTGACATCTTCTTTTTTCACTTACATCCACATTCATTCATGTTAATACCTAAAGGGGAGCTCCACTCTATGTCCTGTCGATAAACCACTTCAATTTATAACAATGAGCATCCGTTTCTACTGATTACTAATAGGGAATATCATATCCATACCTCACCTCAATTGGTAGCAATAAAGCAATTCATATTATACTCAATATTCAGACCCTCCGGGGCCATAGTTCTCATTCTTAATATCCACTTGGTTTCTGTTTTTATTAGTTCCCTTTCCCTATCAGATCCCCTCCAATGTATGTTCACACTCTTATACAATATTTAAGGCCAGATGTAACGATCGGTGTCCGCAACCAGAGAGAGAATCTGATCCTTGGCGATCCACAGTATCCCCAAGAATACAGATATACCCGATTATTGAGGATCTGCGGAATCATCAATAATCAGATATGTCTAACCTCTAGACACCTGAGAGAGTGTAAGTGTTTGGTGCAACAGTAACAACTCTGAGTGAAGACCACCAGAGGAGCTGGCGGCCTAAGACTCCTGAGGAATTCACCCCTGACAGTGGGTGATATTCCTGTAGCCTGTGGACCCCTGAGCGAGGGACCGAGGCTGGGGTTGCAGGAAGCCCTGCTGCTGATATAAGGTCTTGCCCTGAACTGGGCTAACGTAATACAGTAGTAGCACAATCCTAGTCTTGGGTGTGAGGTCTGTAGTCACAACACCCTGGAACTAGTCTGGAGCATAACATAAATGATAATACAATTCCCTAGTCTTGGGTGTGAGTTCCGTGATCATCAACACCCTGGAACTAGTCTGGAATATAACACAAAGACAATACAGTTCCCTAATCTTGGGTGTGAGGGCTTTGATCTCAACACCCTGGAACTATGCTAGAGAATACACAGAAGATACACAGTATTCCTAGTCTGGGGTGTGAGGGCCTTGATCTCAACACCCTGGAACTGGTCTAACAAATAATACAATTCAATTAGTACTTTAAGCTATCAACAGAATCTGGCTAAGTGTGAATTCCCAGGTCACCCTGGTTCCAACACACTGTAAAGATCTGACTAAGGTCTGAATGCTTCCACAAAAGTGTTTGCAATGGCAGACAACCAGCAACTGACAAGCAGCAGAATATATAGTAACTGGACTCTGCCGCCCCGCCCGAGCCACTCAGCCAATCATGAGTCCTGCAGGAATCAGCTGATCTTCCTGATCAGCTGACACTTCCCCTGCTGGTATAAAGGTCCTGAGTTCAGGCCCGCGCGCGCGTAGCTCTCCATCTGCCTATGTGCACTAACAGACCCAGCCACACCAAGCACACGCTGCTGCATACAAACCACTGCGTTGGACGCGGAAACAGCCGCTTTGCTGTCAGGACATGCGGCGGCTTTTCCGCATTCCACCATACTACCTGACACGTGTCTATGCGTGCAAACCGCCGCATTGGACGCGGAGTCAGCTGCCTTGCTCTTGGCACATGCGGCGGCTTTTCTGCGTTTTCTCACAGTACCCCCCCCCCCCCCTCCCCCTGAGGAGTGGACTCCGGACATCTCCTTCCTGGCTTTCCAGGATGTAAGTTAGAGAATTTCCTCTTTATCTCATACTCAGGCCGGCCATCAATCAACCCAGGGAGGGAGGGAGTGGAATCCACATGCAGCGCCGACCCAGGCAGGGACACAGAAAATGATTTCTTGTCAGCCTGTTTTTTCGGTGGTAGAATGGTTTTGGGCCCAAAACCCCTGTCTAAAGCGTCTGCTTTGGGGCTTTTGTTATCAGATTTATGCATGAGAGGTAACCGTGAGGAACCGGAACCATTAAAAATATCTGTACACTGTCCTGCCTTTCCTGCGACCTGTATCTTGGTTTTATCCACTTCACCCTTCTTCAAACAGTGCTCATGACAATGGGCTGACCAGTTCAAGAGCTGTCCTGAAGCCCAGTCAATCCGCGGAGAGTGAAGTTGCAACCAGGGCATACCGAGAACAACAGCAGAGCCTTTCATCGGCAGGACCAGGAACTGTAAACTCTCTTCATGCAATGCCCCTAAACAACATGACAGTAGGGGGGTCTGGGAAAGAAACTGGGCACTGCGCAATGGAGAGTCATCCACTGCATTGACCGAAATCTGCCGGTCGGGTGCAGATAACGGTATCCCCAGACTTTTGGCAAAATCATAATCTATGAGGTTCGCTGACGAACCCAAGTCCACCATGGCTTCTGCGGACTTGGTCCGACCTTCCCACGTAACAGA
Organism: Hyperolius riggenbachi; assembly: GCF_040937935.1. NCBI lineage: Eukaryota > Metazoa > Chordata > Amphibia > Anura > Hyperoliidae > Hyperolius > Hyperolius riggenbachi. The sequence goes on along the minus strand of NC_090651.1, from coordinate 188,816,033 downwards.
ACAAGGAAGGATCAGCTGACCATCGTTCAGGGATGAACCCTGCTCACCTATGGTTTTGACTAAACCTAGGCGATAGCATTTCTCTGGCCTAGTGGAACCATGTAAAGCGTTCCTCTTTGGGCTCCTGCGACCCTTTTTTCCCAGACTCAACCTTGTGTACCCAATCTGCATAGGTTCGCCTGGAGGTGAGGGAGACCGAGAAGAGTCGTGTAAGATAGACCTTCTGGCCACTCTACCACGAACCTGTCTCTGGTGGCGCAAACGGCGATCTATCTGTATGGCCAAAGAGATTGCCTCATCCAATGATTAGGGCTCAGGATGGCCTATCATTACCTCATGAATAGTATCTGACAATCCGGCCAAAAAACAGTCTAGGAGGGTGAATGCGTCCCATCTAGCCGAGACTGCCCACCTCCTGAACTCCGCAGCATAATTCTCCACCGGACCTTTGCCCTGACGCAGAAGCCTGAGCTTCCGTTCAGAAGTCGAGGCGATGTCTGGGTCATCGTAAATCATAGCCATAGCCTTAAAAAATTCATCGACCGAGGTCAGGGCCTGATGCCCAATAGGAAGACCATATGCCCAGGTCTGGGAATCCCCTGACAACAGAGTCTTAATGAACGTAATTCTCTGTGCCTCGGTTCCAGACGAATTAGGCCTTAACTCAAAGTATGATAACACTCTATTTCTAAAGTTCCGAAAGTCAGATCTGTCGCCAGAAAATTTTTCAGGCACGGACATACGGATGTCCGTAACTAGAGGAGATCGCACTGAGTTCACAGCTGATTGAAGTTCCTGAATAGCTCCAAATATCTGACATATCTGGGTCTGTTGGTTCAAAACTGGCGCGGAAAGTTGGTTTACCGCGTTGGTCAGGACTTCAACATGGCTATACAGTGCGTCCATTTGGGTTCGGTCTGCCATTCTGTAACGATCTATGTCAGCAACCGGAGAGAGAATCTGATCCTTGGCGATCCGCAGTATCCCCAAGAATACAGATATACCCGATTATTGAGGATCTGCGGAATCGTCAATAATCAGATATGTCTAACCTCTAGACAGCTGAGAGAGTGTAAGTGTTTGGTGCAACAGTAACAACTCTGAGTGAAGACCACCAGAGGAGCTGGCGGCCTAAGACTCCTGAGGAATTCACCCCTGACTGTGGGTGATATTCCTGTAGCCTGTGGTCCCCTGAGCGAGGGACCGAGGCTGGGGTTGCAGGAAGCCCTGCTGCTGATATAAGGTCTTTCCCTGAACTGGGCTAACGTAATACAGTAGTAGCACAATCCTAGTATTGGGTGTGAGGTCTGTAGTCACAACACCCTGGAACTAGTCTGGAGCATAACATAAATAATACAATTCCCTAGTCTTGGGTGTGAGTTCCGTGATAATCAACACCCTGGAACTAGTCTGGAGTATAACATAAATGATAATACAATTCCCTAGTCTTGGGTGTGAGTTCCGTGATCATCAACACCCTGGAACTAGTCTGGAATATAACACAAAGACAATACAGTTCCCTAATCTTGGGTGTGAGGGCCTTGATCTCAACACCCTGGAACTATGCTAGAGAATACACAGAAGATACACAGTATTCCTAGTCTGGGGTGTGAGGGCCTTGATCTCAACACCCTGGAACTGGTCTAACAAAAAATACAATTCAATTAGTCTTTTAAGCTATCAACAGAATCTGACTAAGTGTGAATTCCCAGGTCCACCTAGTTCAAACACACTGTAAGGATCTGACTATGGTCTGAGTGCCTTCACATAAGTGTTAGCAATGGCAGACAACCAGCAACTGACAAGCAGCAGAATATATAGTTGCTGGACTCTGCCGCCCCGCCCGAGCCATTCAGCCAATCATGAGTCCTGCAGGAATCAGCTGATCTTCCTGATCAGCTGACACTTCCCCTGCTGGTATAAAGGTCCTGAGTTCAGGCCCGCGCGTAGCTCTCCATCTGCCTATGTGCACTAACAGACCCAGCCACACCAAGCACACGCTGCTGCATGCAAACCGCCGCGTCGGACGCGGAAACAGCCGCTTTGCTGTCAGGACATGCGGCGGCTTTTCCGCATTCCACCATACTACCTGATGCGTGTCTATGCGTGCAAACCGCCGCGTTGGACGCGGAGTCAGCCGCCTTGCTCTTGGCACATGCGGCAGCTTTTCCGCGTTTTCTCACACTAGAGCAATCTTTTGCATGTGATTCTAAGAAATGCAGGAGTACGTTATGATCTTTATGACCCTTTTGGATTTTCTTATGCACATGTTCATATAATCTTTGTTTAATTTCTTGAGTCACAAACACTGGTCCACATGACAGCCCAGGGGCCCCAGGTCTCTCTCACTCACTGGGGCCCCCAAACCACCATGCGACACCTAGAGGGAAGTGCGGGCAAACCCTGGACCTCTCACCTCCAAGGAACTCGCCCCACCACCTCTAAACTGAATGCCAACTGCAACAAACACAATTGCTAACTTCCAGTCAGAGCAATATCCTGCCTCTATCTGGCCAGCAGACGCTAGTCAGCCAATCAGGTGCACTGTCATACACCCTTTGCCTGCTGTACCATACCTAGCAGGAATTACATAGATTAGCATTCAGGTGGGAGGCTTCGGTTGGACGCAATCGTGAATTGCGTCATTTACAGGGACGCCCCGTAGAATTTCTTGAGTACTGCAGTGTTAAACCCCCCTAGTGACCAGGCTATTTTATGTCAAATTGGCCACTGCAGCTTTAAGGCCAAGCTGCAGGGCCGCACACAAGTGATTCCTTCCCCCTTTTCTCCCCACCAACAGGGCTTTCTGTTGGTGGGGTCTGATTGCTCCCCCCATGTTTATTTTGTTTCTTTTTTCTTTATATATATATATATATATATATATATATATATATATATATATATATATATATATATATATATATATATATATATATATATATAAATATAAATTTTTTTTTTTTTTTAAATAAAAAGCCCTATTTCTTTAAAGATTTTCCCTCCTTCCCTCCCTCTCTGCTTCCCCACGCCAGCCTATCACAGCAATCGGCTGTGATAGGTTTCAGCCTATCACCGCCGATGGCTTCTAAGTCCCCCAGGGGGACAGCCGTGTCACACGGCTGTCCCCAGTACAGCGCTGCTGCTGATCGCGCAGTTTCCCTGTGATCGCCGCTCGGAGACTGAAGGCGGAGCTCTGCTTAGCCCCTCAAGCAGTAGATGCGTGCACAGCCTGCATGCGATGTCGTACAAACTGCTGCCCCAGGACTTTATGCCGATCGGCGTTAGGCGGTCCTGGGGCTGCTGCTGCGGCCGCGCCCATTGGCGTGATGCGGTCGGCAAGCAATTAAAGCATCTCGTGGTCTATCCTGTATACTGGAGGCCACATGGGCACTCCAGCATATATACCACATATTCAGTATTACAACTACATGGGGATTTAATTTTATACACTTCACCCGTCACACTAAACATAAATTGATCCTGAAACAGTTTTGAACTCCTAGTGTTTCTACACCCCAAACAATCCAAACACTTTGCAAAACCCTTCTGTCCTGATTTTTATTATTGGTTCATCTATGACACTCTTAATCAGAGTATCTTTGATACTGGGGGCCTTTCTAAAGATCATTTCCGGTCTATTGGGCAGTTCTGATTCCAGAACTTTATCCATTTTCAGAACTCCCCAATGTTTATCCAAAATCCGCCTTATATCCTGATGTTGTTCACTATACTGGGTGATCATAGGGCAAAATAACTTTTTTCATTCTTCTTTCCCCCTTTTAATAGCCCCTTTCTATCCATATGTAAAACCCCCTGCTTTTGTTCTTCAAAAAAATCTACATCATAGCCTTTTTCTTTGAAATGATCGGTCAAGATCTCACTTTGTGCAACAAAATCTTTTTCTAGAGTTGCATTCCTCCTAATTCTACTGTACTGATTTTTAGGAATATTTTTTATCCAAGGGGCATAATGGCAACTGGATACAGGTATAAAACTGTTCCTATCAGTTTTCTTAAAAAAACGTTCTAGTATTTAATGCCTTCCTTATACACCGTAACGTCGAACAAAATCGACTTCTTTACTACTATAATTGCAAGTGAAGGAAAGATTTAAAGAGTTTTTATTAATATTCTCAATAAAAATATTCAAAGACGCCTCACTACCTTCCCATAAAAAAAGGCATCATCTATAAACCTTTTCCAACATTTTAATTCTGGCCATCTGTCTCCCAAAATAGCAACTTTTTCCCATTCTGACATAAAAATATTTGCCAATCGCCACGCCCTTGCATTGCATTAAAAAAAACGGTCTCTGAACCAGAAGAAGTTATGCTCCAATGCAAAACAAATGCATCTTTGCAAAAACTCCATCTGCTCCGACTCCAACATACCATCCTCTAGCAATGCCAAATTATTGCTTCCATCCCAGCCCTATTATTATTATTATTTATTAGATTTATATAGCGCCAACATATTACGCAGCGCTGTACAATAAATAAGGTTACAGACAATGATAACAGGGGTGACAGAACAATACAGGTAATAGACAATAGATACAACAATACAGGTAATAGCAAAAATATACACAACACAATGCAGACAGTAGTACAATGCCAGATCATTAACTGGAGTGGTAGTGGTAACAAGTTCCAAATTCTGGGTAAAGTGCACACAGTCATGTATTATACACAAGGGGAGAGGGCCCTGCCAAAGGCTTACAATCTAGAGGGAGGGGTTGGTGACACAAAAGGAGGGGGTGCAGCAAGAAGTTATTGGCAGAAAGGATTAGGGCAGTGTTGATTTGATGTAGGCCTCCTTGAAGAAGTGAGTTTTGAGTGCTTTTTTGAAGGTGGGAGCAAGCCTGATGGGCAGTGGGAGAGAGTTCCACAGGATGGGGGCAGCTCTAGTGAAGTCCTGCAGTCCTGCCCTATGTCCTATGACCGTATACAAAGAGGCCACATCAACTGTTACCAAAAAAAGTTTGCTCTGTAACCTTCAAAGTTTCCAGAATGCTTAAAAAATGACTGGTATCCTTCAGAAAACAAGGTGTATTCCTCACCAAAGGCTGTAAATAAACATCTATATACTCCCCTAATCTAGCCAGCAGGGAACCAACCCCACTGACTATAGGTCTGGCAGCTTTTATGCGTCCTTATGTATTTTTGGCAAATAATATATCGTTGCTACTCTGAGTTTTTGGTACTAAAAAATCTTTTTCTTTAGTTGTCAAAATCCCTCTCCTCGCTCCATCAGCCACCAGAAGCTCCAATTCTCTTTTATATTTAACGGTTGGATCCCCCTTTAATAATCTATATGTTTTCTGGTCCTCCAACAATCTCCGCATCTCCCTTATATAATCCTGTTTGTCCAGTACAACAATTCCACCCCCCTTATCCGCTGGTTTCAGCACAATGTCACCTCTTTTTGACATAGATTTCAAGACCATCTCTACATATTTGGGTTTAGACTTTTTTTTCACCTTCAAATCCCTCAAATCACCCATTACTAATTTTTCAGACACTTCCACACATCCATTGTTCTGCAAGTTAGGATTAAATGTGGACCTGTTTGACAATGTACAAAAAGGTCCACATCTGTCAAATCATCTCTTATTCATTTCCTGATTACAGAAAAACTTTTTAACATTCTGTTTTCTCATAAAACACTTAAAATCAATCATTGTGTCTATTACATCACATCCTTTTGGGGGTGCATGCTTCAAGCCCAAATCTAATAACTTTACTTCATGGGGGGCTAGTTCTATCATACTCAAATTGTATATCCCTTTGACTTTCTCTCAATTTCTTGTTTTTCCCTTCTTCTCATTCCCCCTTGCTTTCCCCTAAATAGTATGCTGATCTTTTTTGGGGGGTTCTGATATTTTTTTTTCTGTCAGAATCTAATCCTACCATAGTCATAGTCAAATGTTCTACCATATTATTACGTATGTGTTTATCAGCACCGATGACTACGCTCACATTCTGATGCGGGGCCACGCCCCTTTTTTTGCAGTTTGCCACCGAGGGGGGGGGGGGGGGGGAGCACATTGTCTTTGTCCCCAGGCGCTGAAAGTCCTAGCTACGCCTCTGCCAAAAAGCAAAAATTAGGTGAAAAAAAAGTACTGTCAAAATTATTCTGAGTATTTTCTTGCTTGCTGGTGGCTTAAAAGGAATTTTATTTATAAATTAAAAATATTACCTATTGAATTGGATGGGGCCCTTTATCCCAAACAAAATGCTATCAGTATGGCTAGATCTGGGGGAATCAGTTGAAAAGGACACCTGCCTGAGCCATCTGTGTAAAAAGGATCTTTTTTAGCTGAAAAAGGGCACCGGATATAGTTAGGATTTTTTTTTTGGGTGGCTATAAAAGGGCGCTAGATATAGCCAAGATTTGTTTCAGCTATTAAAGGGAGCTGAATATAGTTGATACATTTTTTAAGCTATAAAGCGTTGTTGGATATAGTCAAGATTTCTTTTTTATGGCTATCTAAATGTGGCTACAAGAAAGATGTCTAAAGATTGGTTATATCAGCAGGTGGCTAAATTTAGTTATATCCGTTAAATTGGTTATATTAGTTCAAAATATGTTTGACATGAAAAGTGGTGAAGATTAGGCACCACCATGGGGGAATAAAGTTAGACACCAACAGGGGGGTTTAGGGTTAGGCATAACAAGGTGGGGAGGCTTAGGAATAGGCACCACCAAGGGAGGTTTTAGGGTTAGGCACCACCAGGGTTCTTAGGGTAAGGCACCACCAGGAGAGGGTTCTGTGTGAGAGTAGGGAAAATTTAGGTCATAGTAATCACTTTTTTTCAGCTATATCACTTTTCTTGGCTATATCACTTTTCTCAGCTATATCACTTTTATCAGTATATCCGACACCATTTTATAACTGTAAAAAAAAAACTCTTGGCTATATCAAGTAGAGATGGCCCGAACGGTTCGCCGGCGAACGGTTCCAGGCGAACTTTGGGTGGTTCGCCTTTGCCAGCGAAGGAGAACTTTCCCGGAAGTTCGATTTGCCCCATAATGCTCCATTAGGGTCAACTTTGACCCTCTACATCACAGTCAGCAGGCACATTGTAGCCAATCAGGCTACACTCAGTCCTAGAGCCACTCCCCCTCTTATATAAGGCAGGCTCCGCTGTCCATTACACTCACTCGTGTGCCTGCAATAGTGAGAGTAGGGCGAGCTGCTTCAAACTGTTTCTCCTAGAGAAAGATTAGTTAGGCTCTTGGCTTGTTAGTTTGCTCCTGGCTGAATCTTATTGCTGTAATAGCACCCAGCAACAGCTCTTTTCAGAGCTAATCCTGTTTTTTTTTTTTCTGTGTGCCACTGACACTTGTGTTGTATAGACAGCTGTTGTAATTCATACTGTGTGCCACTGCCAGCCCAGGCCAATCACAAATCAGACACCTGTGTCAGCTGCACATTGTGCAATACCCATATATATATACACACCTACCTAGCTGTTGTGTTCAGTGAACCCACCTCATCACAGCATATACATTTACCTAACTGTAGTGTTCAGTGAAATCACCTCATCACAGCATATACCTTTACCTAACTGTTGTGTTCAGTGAACCCACCTCGTCACAGCATATACCTGACTGTTGTGTTCAGTGAAACCACCTCATCACAGCATATGCCTGACTGTTGTGTTCACTGAAACCACCTCATCACAGCATAGACCTAACTGTTGTGTTCAGTGAAAGCACCTCATCACAGCATAGACCTAACTGTTGTGTTCAGTGAAAGCACCTCATCACAGCATATACCTGACTGTTGTGTTCAGTGAAACCACCTCACTACAGCATATACCTTTACCTAACTGTTGTGTTCAGTGAACCCACCTCATCACATCATATACCTGACTGTTTTGTGTTTAGTGCAACCACCTCTTCACAGCATATACCTAGCTGTTGTGTTCAGTGAACCCACCTCATCACATCATATACCTGACTGTTGTGTTCAGTGAAACCACCTCTTCACAGCATATACCTAGCTGTTGTGTTCAGTGAAATCACCTCATCACAGCATATACCTGACTGTTGTGTTCAGTGAACCCACCTCATCACAGCATAAACCTGACTGTTGTGTTCAGTGAAACCACCTCTTTACAGCATATACCTAGCTGTTGTGTTCAGTGAAACCACCTCATCACAGCATATACCTGACTGTTGTGTTCAGTGAAACCACCTCATCACAGCATAGACCTAACTGTTGTGTTCAGTGAACCCACCTCATCACAACATATACCTGACTGTTGTGTTCAGTGAAACCACCTCTTCACAGCATATACCTAGCTGTTGTGTTCAGTGAAACCACCTCATAACAGCATATACCTGACTGTTGTGTTCAGTGAAACCACCTCATCACAACATATACCTGACTGTTGTGTTCAGTGAAACCACCTCATCACAGCATATACATTTACCTAACTGTAGTGTTCAGTGAAATCACCTCATCACAGCATATACCTTTACCTAACTGTTGTGAACAGTGAACCCACCTCATCACAGCATATACCTGACTGTTGTGTTCAGTGAAACCACCTCATCACAGCATATACCTGACTGTTGTGTTCAGTGAAACCACCTCATCACAGCATAGACCTAACTGTTGTTTTCAGTGAAACCACCTCATCACAGCATATGCCTGACTGTTGTGTTCAGTGAAAGCACCTCATCACAGCATAGACCTAACTGTTGTGTTCAGTGAAAGCACCTCATCACAGCATAGACCTAACTGTTGTGTTCAGTGAAAGCACCTCATCACAGCACATACCTGACAGTTGTGTTCAGTGAAACTACCTCATCACAGCATATACCTTTACCTAACTGTTGTGTTCAGTGAACCCACCTCTTCACAACATATACCTAGCTGTTGTGTTCGGTGAAACCACCTCATCACAGCTTATACCTAGCTGTTGTGTTCAGTGAAACCACCTCTTCGCAGCATATACCTAGCTGTTGTGTTCAGTGAAACCACCTCATCACAGCATATACCTGACTGTTGTGTTCAGTGAAACCACCATCACAGCATATACCTAGCTGTTGTCTTAAGTCAAACTACCTCATCACAGCATATACCTTTACCTAACTGTTGTGTTCAGTGAACCCACCTCATCACAGCATATGCCTTTACTTAACTGTTGTGTTCAGTGAACCCACCTCATCACAGCATATAACTGAATGTTGTGTTCAGTGAACCCACCTCTTCACAGCATATACCTAGCTGTTGTGTTCAGTAAAACCACCTCATCACAGCATATACCTAGCTGTTGTGTTCAGTGAAAGCACCTCATCACAGAATATACCTGACTGTTGTGTTCAGTGAACCCACCTACCTACGTAAGTGCACGCAGTGTGATATACCACTCTGTGCATACCTGTTAACTGCTGCACCTGTGTGACTGAACATTGTATAAGTCAAATCAGTGGATACCTTTCACTTCATCCCCCCCGATATGGACAAAAAGGACAAAACAGGTAGAGGAAGAGGTAGAGGCAGACCCAGAGGAAGGCCACCTGGCAGGTCTGTGTGAGGTCGTGTTGATGTGATTTCGTGCGGCCCTGGCCCAAAGTACAGTGCTCAGAAGAAGGCACGTCCCATGACTTCCCAAGATTGTCAGGACGTGGTTGACTATTTAACACAGAACACCTCATCTCCCGCAGCCACCAGCGCTACTACAAGCACCACATCCACTGCATTTGACACTTCGCAGGAGTTATTTGGTGTGGAAATCACTGATTCACAGCCAATACTGCTAAAACAAGATGAAGGCGCTAAGCAAGTTACACCACCTCATACGTCTGAGTTAGGTGGCGATACTATGGACGTAACATGCGAGGAGGGGGATGATGGTGTTGGTGCAGTTTTGGAGGTGTCTGAGGAAAGCGAAGCTAGGCAGGATGATTATGATGATGATTATACAGATGCCACGTATGTTCCCAATAGAGGAGATGACAAGGGAGACAGTTCAGAGGGGGAGTCAGAGAGGAGTAGGAGGAGACGAGTCCCTGAAAGAAGCAGGGGGAGCTCGTCCTCAGAAACAGCTGGTGGCAGTGTCTGGCGCCATGTATCGCCAGCTATGGACAGCCAGCCAACATGCTCTTCAACGTCAGCTGGTGATGCCACCATAGTGCCATCACCCCAGGGGGGCTCAGCGGTTTGGAAATTTTTTAATGTGTGTGCCTCAGATCGGAGCAAAGCCATCTGTTGTCTCTGCATCCAAAAATTGAGCTGTGGAAAGGCCAACACTCACGAAGGGACAAGTGCCTTACGAAGGCACCTGAAGAAAAGGCACAAACAGCAATGGGAAGAACACCTGAGGAAAAGCAGCACCCAAAAGACAAGCCACCCTCCTTCTCCTCTTCCTCCTTCAGATGCAGCATCTTCAGCAGCTTTCTCCCTTGCACCTTCACAGCCACCCTCCTCCACTCCGCCTCTGCCCTTGAGGGTTCCTGCTCCTCTGCCCACAGCAGCCAGGTGTCCGTGAAGGAATCTTTGAGCAGAAGAAGCCAATTTCTGCCAGTCACCCTCTTGCCCGGCGTCTGACAGCTGGCGTGGCGGAACTATTAGCTCACCAGCTATTACCATACAAGCTGGTGGACTGAGGCTTTCCGTAAATTTGTGGCCATTGGGACACCGCAGTGGAAGATACCAGGCCGCAATTATTTTTCTAACAAGGCCATACCCAAACTGTACCGTGAAGTTGAGAGGAAAGTGGTGTCATCTCTGGCGAAGAGCGTTGGGTCAAGGGTCCACTTGACCACGGATGCCTGGTCTGCCAAGCACGGGCAGGGCCACTACATTACGTACACAGCCCACTGGGTCAACCTGGTGACCGATGGCAAGCAGGGAGTACGTGGCTGCGCAGCGGACCAACTTGTGACAACTCCACGTCTTACAGGCAGGCCTCCTGCCACCTCCTCTCCCTCTCCTCCTGCTACATCATCTTCGCTGTCATCCTCCTCCTCCTCCTCCTTGCCTGAGTGGCAGTTCAACTCTAGTGGTGCTGCCATCTCCTCCTCTCCAGCTACACAGCTCCATCTCCCCAGAGCCTACGCTGCATGCCAGGTATGACGGTGTCACACCATCTTAGAAATGTCTTGCCTCGAAGCAGAGAGTCACACTGGACCAGCTCTCCTGGCTGCTCTTAACAAAGATGTGGAGCATTGGCTGACCCCGCTCCAGCTGGAGATCGGCAACGTGGTGTGTGACAACGGCAGCAATCTCCTTTCCGCTTTGAATTTGGGAAAGCTGACACATGTACCCTGCATGGCACATGTGCTGAATGTGGTCATTCAAAGATTTGTGTCAAAGTACCCAGGCTTAGAGGACGTCCTGGCCAGGAAGTTGTGTGGGCATTTCAGGCGGTCGTACACGGCCATGGCACGCATTGCGGACATTCAGCGGAGAAACAACTTGACGGTGAGACGCTTGATATGCGATAGCCCGACTCGCTGGAATTCGACCCTGCTCATGTTATCTCGCCTGCTAGAACAGGAGAAAGCCGTCACCCAGTACCTGTACAATTACAGTAGAAGGACACATTCTGGGAGGATGGGGATGTTCTGGCCACTGAACTGGACACTGATGCGAAATGCATGCAGGCTCATGCGGCCGTTTGAGGAGGTGACCAACCTGGTGACTCGCGCTGAAGGCACCATCAGCGACTTGATCCCCTACGCTTACTTCCTGGAGCGTGCCGTGCGTAGAGTGGTGGATCAAGCTGTGGTGGAGCGTGAAGAGGAACAGTTACGGCAGGAAGGGTCGTGGGAGCAATTTTCATCTGAACCAGATGTTTCCTCAACACCTGCGGCAGCACAGAGGGGGGAGGAGGAGGAAGAAGAGGAGTCGTGTGGGAAAGAAGAGGAGTCGGACTCGGATGATGAGGAAGGTGTTTCTGTGGAGGAGGAAGAGGCGGCGGCAGAAGAACAACCGCAGCAGCCGTCACAGGGAGCTTGTGTTGCTCCACGTTCCCGTGGTATTGTTCATGGCTGGGGGGAGGAAGAGGACTTACGTAACGTCACTCAGAAAGAGCAAGAGGAGATGGATAGTACGTCTGGATCCGACTTTGTGCAGATGGCATCTTTCATGTTGTCCAGCCTGTTGAGGGACCCCCGTATAAAAACACTCAAGGGGAATGACCTGTACTTGGTTGCCACGCTACTAGACCCGAGGTACAGGCACAAAGTGGCGGACCTGTTACCAACTCACCTGAAGGCGGAAAGGATGCAGCACAAGCAGAACAAGCTGGCAATTATGCTTTACAATGCGTTTAAGGGTGATGTGACAGCACAATGCAATAAAGGTACCACTGCCAGTATTCCTCCTCCCATGTCCACGCAGGCAAGGACAGGATGTTCCATTGATCTCATGGTGATGTTGGACATGCGGACATTCTTTAGTCCAATGCCTCACTGTAGCCCTTCGGGATCCACCCTCCGCCAACGCCTGGACCGGCAGGTAGCCGACTACCTGGCTTTAAATGTGGATGTAGACACAGTGAGCAGCGACGATTAACCCTTGGACTACTGGGTGCGCAGGCTTGACCTATGGCCAGAGCTGTCCCAATTTGCCATCCAACTTCTCTCTTGCCCTGCCGCAAGCTTCCTGTCAGAAAGGACCTTCAGTGCAGCTGGAGGCATTGTCACTGAGAAGAGAAGTCGCCTAAGTCACAAAAGTGTTCAGTACCTCACCTTTATCAAAATGAATGAGGCATGGATCCTGGATGGCTACTGAGTAAGTCAGTCCCCACACACAGCATCTCTGCCTGCACGCTGTGTGACTGCTGGCTGCCTGCTCCAAGACTAAGTCGCTCCCCACACAGCCAGGGCCGGATTTGTACTTTCCAGTGCCCTAGGCCTGCTTTCACCAAGCGCACCTCCCTCCCCCCAAAAAAAAAATTGTCCAACACTCTGACTAGCGATCATTGGTTTGAATGGGCTCATCTCAGTTGTGCTGCTCTGCCCCCCATTCAACAAATAATTCCTGTAATTTGCACTCCTGCCCGAATGTGCACAGCAGCCGATAGTGCTCTGGGCATGCATACTTGAGAAATGACGCTGATGTATGACCGGTACTTGTCAAGAATGCATAACACTGTACCTGCTATGGGCAGGAGCGAGAAATTACAGGGAGTGCAAGTGGCCAGAGCATGCGCTGCTTCTTTGTCCTCTGTGCGACTGGCTGCAGTCGGAGCCACCAACAGGTGGCAACTGGCAGGGCAGTGCAATGGAGAGAAGCCCATCCAAAACTAATTATAGTGGACCTGAACTCAGAATTTCCTCTCTGCTCTAAAAGATACACAACAACATAACCTTTCAATAAAAACATTTTTGTTACAGCTGATACAAATCCTGCAATAAATCTGCAGTGTGTCTACTTCCTGCTTTTATGGAAGCAGACATATTTTTAACATCCTGTGCTTTCAAATGAGCTTAGCTGTTGTGGCAGTCAGGTGACACTCACAGTGTAGAGATCAAATTACAACTTGTGACACAGAGGAGGGGGAATTAGACAGGCTCTCGAAATACATACATGGTACATATCTCTGTTTTCCTTCTGTCCTGTGCAAGAGTTCAGCTCCACTTTAAAGCATCTGAATGACATTTATTTATATTTGCTGAAAAATCTCTGCATCTCTTTTGAATGCTAAATGTACACATGGTGGTGTGCTCTAACATATTGGCAGTATACGGGAACAAAGTCTGAAGAAGGCTTATTTAAATTGCCTTTAAAACGGTTTTTAGGGTAAATGAGGCATGTAACATCATGTTTTTTTTTAATGATGTGGGGACTTTAAATCCCTCTCTCTCTCTCTCTCAGATGAGAAATTCGAGTTTGCTCGGATAGTGCTATTCAGATTTTAAAAATATCTGAATTGCTATTCAAAGTTCGGATAGTGGAAAAAGTTCAGATTTATCTGGGCAGTTCTGATACCCAAATATTGGATGAGCACAACTACTCAGGTGTCATTTAAAATGACAGTTTAGCAATGAAAGGGAAGAAAACAGCATTTTTTTATCCTGCAGTCTCATAGATGGTAGGAGCTGGAGGACAGAAAATGAGTCAGGAAAGAGTTAATTAAGGAAGAGAAGCGACCACTGCTACTAAGAAAAAAAAAAGAAAAACAGTCATAAATTAGGATTAGATAAATTAACAACTGCTGGGGTCAGTGTCAAAGATGTAAAAGAGGTGAAGAAACTGCAGAGCTCACTGATGTTTAGGAATGCCTGCATTAAAACTCAGCGGAACTTAGTTCTATCTGCTTTGTAATGTAAATCTCTGGTATTTCTCTCATCGATCTGTAAATCTATCATACAAAGGAATGGATTATCAGGTGACCATTATGATTGATCTTGATTGTTTTAACACATTCAGGAAGTGAGAGAGAGATGCAGGGATTGGGGAACTCTGGAACTCAGCTATTAGTGCAGAGCAGGGCGCTGGATGGCTGCGCTGCGGGACCAGAAGAGATGATTTACTTTGACATATGACCTCTTCTCTCTCCAAGTCATGCCGCCCTTCTTATCTTATCTAATTTTATCGCCCTAGGCTGTGGCCTTTCTGGCCTTTCCAGAAATCCGGCCCTGCACACAGCACCACTGCCCGCCGGCCGCTTGACTGCATTCTCCGCCATCACCAACAGGGTCTAGGACTCCAGGTCGGATTCCTGAATTTAGCAGCGGCTGCTATAATAATTTTTCTGGGGCGTCTACATGCCTGCCTAATTTTTCTGGCTTCACTGCGGGCGGCTGCAACAACAAAACAAAAGGCATGTACATGTGCCCATCCCCCTTCGTGATCATTACCTTGCCACAGTGAAGGGGCTTGCGTATCACAATGGAGCAATGACCGCCGGCTATATGAGTGTCTCGGGGGTTGGCACACCAAATATAATAAGGTCGTTGCTTCATTGTGGTCAGACCAAATTTGATCAGCTGGACAGTCACTGTTCTGTCATTCAGCTACATCAGCCGGGCGACCATATGGGCTGTAAAGCCACCATCACCTGCTCATGGTGCACACCAGTCCAGCACAGCCGTAACTACACAAACGGCTGTTTGCAGTCACTGCATACCTTTCACTGCATCTGTGACTGCACATTGTATTATACCTGGCAGTCAGTGCATACCTTTCACTTGAATGGATGGCAGACTTGCCCTCCATAACCGATTCTCGTTAAAGGATTTAAAGTTAATTCATTACATCAGGGCCTTGAAAGTCCTCCTGAGACCTGTATTGTTATTTTTGGTCAATACCTCGGGGCAGGCATGCCATGCCTGCTGCCCTCCTTGCCTGGATGTGTGGTGGTAGCCATTTATTAGGCTACAACTCAGGACCAGAATCAGACCAGGAAGGATTCCCCGGCCATTACCCATGGTCAGTGGTCAATGGCAGACTTGACCTCCATAACAGATTCTTGTTAAAGGATTTAAAGTTGATTCATTACAGCAGGGCCTCCAAAAAGTCCTGGTCGTTGGTTCTTTCATTTACTTTTACAATCAAGACCAGTGTATCCCCTGCCGTGCCTGCTGCCTTCCTTGTGGTAGCCATTTCTTAGGTTCCAACTCCGGAACGGAATCGAAGCAGGATTCCTCGGCCTGTTTGTTACCCGCCGTGGACACCATGGTACTGAGAAAGTACCAAAGAAGGTTTCACACAGTTGAATAAATGGCAGACTTGCCCTCCATAACACATTCTTGGCAAATGCTTTCGACTTGGTTTGTCTTACGCTGGGTCAAGGGTCCATCTGACCACAGATGCCTGGTCTGCAAAGCGTGGTCAGGGCAGGTACAGGACTTATACAGCATGAGTCTCAGGCTCCCACTTCGGACCAGAATCAAACCCGGATTCCCCGGCCATTACCCTTGGTTACAATGGCAGATTTGCCCTCCATAATATATTCTCGTTGCAGGTACTGAACAGCAAGTAGAAAATGTAATTTTAAAAAAATAGATGTAAGCTTTACAATGGTAGAGAAAGAACCATCGAAAGTTGATAAGGCAATCAGACAATACCTAACCTGACATCACTGAGTGAGGAAGAGCAATCTCGCCATGGTGCGCACTGTGCAGTAGTCCAGCACGGCTGTCACTACACAAACAGCTGTTTGTGGTGTGGTACACAGTGAGTTTGGTGTGTCAGTGTGAAGCAGTACTCTAATTACACTCCCTGATTGATGTATACACGCGTACGTTAAAAAGGGGCGATGGGAAAAAAGGGCGCCGGGTTTTTAACGATAAGCATGGATAACGTTTAAAAATGTATTGTACTGTATTTCGTTTAAAATTAATGTTTTATAAAGTTATAAATCATTAAATAATGTGCATTAAATCGGCAATTGTAAAAACGTTAATCTTTCGTTTAAATAGTGAAACGTATAATAACGTTTAAAAAAAAAAATTACTAAGTAACCCTCCCTGTACCTACCCCTAACCCCTAGACCCCCCTGTTGATGCCTAAACCTAAGACCCCCCCCTGTTGGTGCCTAAGTAACCCTCCCTGTACCTACCCCTAACCCCTAGACCCCCCTGTTAGTGCCTAAACCTAAGACCCCCCTGTTGGTGCCTAAACCTAAGACCCCCCTGTTGGTGCCTAAACCTAAGACCCCCCTGTTGGTGCCTAAACCTAAGACCCCCCTGTTGGTGCCTAAACCTAAGACCCCCCTTTTGGTGCCTAAACCTAAGACCCCCTTTTGGTGCCTAAACCTAAGACCCCCTGTTGGTGCCTAAACCTAAGACCCCCCTGTTGGTGCCTAAACCTAAGACCCCCCTGTTGGTGCCTAAACCTAAGACCCCCCTGTTGGTGCCTAAACCTCAGACCCCCCTGTTGGTTTTTTCGTTTAAAAATAATGTAAAAAAAAAAAAAAAAAAAAAAAAAAAAGTGTACTGTTTTTTTCGTTTAAAAATAATGTAAAAAAAAAAAATATTGTACTGTTTTTCGTTTAAAAATAATATTTAAAAATGTATAAATCATTAAATAATGTGTAATCATGAGAAGCAGTAATAAAACATTAAGTCTCCGGGCGCCGCTTTTAAAACGTTATTTTTCTCCGGCGCCCTTTTTTCCTATCGGGCGCCCATTAAACGATATTTATTATAGGAGTGAATGGCGGCGCCCGATTTGTCCACTAGCCTCAGGCGCCCGAATTTACTGTTACCTGTATACACATGCAAGAAGTTTTAAAGCACTTTAGGCCTGTAATTTAGCATTCAATGTGATTTCTGCCCTTAAAACGCTGCTTTGTGTCAAATCCAGATTTTTTCCAGGACTTTTGGCATGTATCCCACTCCGCCATGCCCCCCTCCAGGTGTTAGACCCCTTGAAACATCTTTTTCATCACTTTTCTGGCCAGCATAAGTGTTTCTACTTTTCCAAGTTCGCCTCCCCATTGAAGTCTATTGCGGTTCGCGAAAGTTCATGCGAACCAAACCTTTCCGGTTCGCGAACCGAAAATCGGAGGTTTGGGCCATCTCTAATATCAAGTAGAGATGGCCCTAATGGTTCGCTGTTTGCATCCGTGGCGGGACACTAACACATAGCGCGTTCGACCCGCCCCCTATACCTCGTCATTGGGCTAAACGTTGACCCTCTACATCACAGTCAGCAGAAACATGGTAGCCAATCAGGCTACACTCCCCCACGGACCCCCCGCTTCCCTATAAAAAAGCAGCAGCTGCTGTAGAGAGACGAAGGGAGAGATTGCTGCAGAGACAGGGACAGTTAGCTAGGCGCTTCTCTTTATTGCTGAAAGCACTCCAAAACAAAAGCACTTTGGAGAGCTCATATTATTCTATTTTGTTTTGTGTGCGACACTGCATACAGGCCAGGCCACAGTCATTGCTGGGCCTTGCAGTTCTACTACCCTCTTCTATATATTACAAGCCAGCACACTGTCTATCATAAGCTGTGCTTAGCTTGCAACTGTATTTGTGATTGAACATACTATAGGATATATGTCTGTGTGGGTTACACACAGCATACAGGCCAGGCCATGCCACAGTCATTGCTGGGCCTTGCAGTTAGGATATCTGTCTATGTGTGTTAAAGTACAAAGCCTAGTGATACACACACACAGATGCTGTGTATTTGACACTGATTGTGTGCCTCTTTGTGATTACACACACTGTCTACCACTATTGAATATTGTTAGTAGTACTGCATACCCCCAATATGAAAAAAAAATGACAGGCAGAGGTAGAGGAAGAGGCAGGCCACCCAGCAGGTGTTTTAGAGGTCCTGCTGGTGTGATTTTGTGTGGCCCTTGACCAATGCACAGTGTTCAGAGGTCTTGTACTCTCAACCTCCAAAAGGACATAGTTGACTGGTTAACACAGAACACCTCATCTTCCTCAACTTTCGCACGGAACCATAACATATCTTCCTCCTCCTGCTCTGATTCGTCCAGAGCCGGATCTTCAACCAGGCAAACTAATCAATTGCTTATGGGCCCCCAGGAGGTCAAAAGGGCCCCATAAAGATGTATTGCCTCTGTTCATGTAGTCCTTTAGTAACGCTTTCAGTCGTTAAAAACAAGATCTCTGCAGCAATTCTATACTACATAAGATAAGAAGTTATACAAGCAGGCACACACAGAGTTAACCCCCTCCCCTTAAATCAGAGCTGTCAGACACGGGCTGGGTGCTGGAATGTGATCTCTTCATACAGGAGCCGCTTGCTATCTTAGCTAGAGAAATTTGATGTGGCAAAAACATCTGTAGTTAAACTTTTTTTCATAGTAGCATCATCATTTGTTCAAAAGCCTATGACTTCTGTGCTTAATGTTTACATTTGTAACAATGTGTCAGCGAGAGCACAAGTATCTGTTTATGTGGTGATCTGCAGTATCACCACCTAATGCATATATCCCTGAACCAAAGTAATCAGTATCTTACTGATAGTAGATCAGAGGAAGGCTCACTAGCACAAAATAAGTACTTTAATAAGAAATGTGATCACAGGTGTTTAGTGCACAGTATACAGGAGTACTCCTGTGTGATAGCCCCCTGGCTGTAGGGACTATCACTAACAAAGTGGTCGTACAGGCAAAGTCGGTAACGGATCAGTCGGCAGCAGTACAGAATCGTCAGGCTAATCATAGTCAAAAGGTAAGCTGAGGTCAGCAATGGGTCGGGCAGATAGGGTACAGAGTCCGAAGGCACAAATCAGAGTCAAAAGTACAGGCAGAAAATCGGCAACAGATCAGATAGCTAAGTACAGAATCAGGAGGCAGAAATCAGAGTCAGAATTTCGAGCAGAGGGTCATACACAATAAATCAACAATAGTAACGAGCTATAATTATAGCTATCAAACAATTTCTATATTGTGTGAAATCTACGGTTTCCTCCCGGATCAAAGCACACCGGAACTATCTAAGGTCTTAGCAAGTATTCACAATAGCAGACACTGAGCAAATGACATCCCCATGCTTAAATACAGAAAGCATGTTCAACCAGCCCGCTCCCAGGGGGCTGGAACCCAGGTCAGAGTGTGATTGGTAGGCTGGTGTCAGCTGACCGCAAGATCAGCTGACCCGTCTCCTCAGATTATAAAGGTCCTGCCGCCCCGCCCGTGAGCGTGCTGACCTAACCTGATGTGCAGAGGAGAGACCTGTCCTGCCAGAGGCTATGCAAGATGTCTGAGAGGATGCGGCCGCCGCCGGGGTGATGTCAGACGCGGAAGCGCGGCCGCAGCACTCTCCGCTGGTGAGGTAATACTGCAATACCTGACAACATTTAGTTCCGGTCTTTGCTGAACTTATTAGCCTTAATTTTATCTTCCACATAAGAGGCACATAAAAATTTATTGTCTGTCTCTGTTCTGTTTGTCTGTTCAACTCTTTCAGTCTCTAGATCTCTGCAGCAATGCTCTACTACAGAGATAAGAGTTCTGCTTGTGATGTTCAGTTGGTTCCTGTCATTGCTTAACTTTGACCTTAATTTTATCACTCTAGTTGGCCCAAAAATATCTAAAGCTGGCTATGCACACATCGATTTTGAACACTGATTGAATCTTCCAGTAATCTATTGCTCATATACTGTATATCCAATTGATTGGCTTTCAGGCGATATTGTGCTGTTTATCAATCTCTGTGGTATGTGGGCAGGACAGTAGTGGTTGGGGATCGATGGTCCATAACTTTGCTCTGCATTGAGCAGTACAGCACTTGCAGTTTTATTGAAGCTTGATAGAGTTCTGCTGAAGCCTATCAGAACTAAACTTGCTGTGACAGAGGTTGATCACTAACCAATTGAATGGAATAATGATCAATGGGCTAGACATATTGGGGCATTATTGACCTGTGTATGACTAATGAGAATAGTAGTAGTAGTGCATTATGGGTAACCATAAATGTTCACTTATAACTGAATTATTGCAAATTTCCTTCTGTTTTAAGAAGGCAATAACACCCAGCTTTGCTTTTTTAGTAGGAGGACTTTTTGGTTCGTTTTATCCCCCTATACACTCCTAGTAGTTTGGGTCACCTCGAGCTGCTTGGTTACTCTGTTGTACTGGTCCAAGCCCTATTTCAAACAGCCTTATCAATCCTTGCCATGTACTGATGAGGACTAAGAGTCCGAAACAGGCTGTCTACATGTGGGTTTGATATGGCTGTGTAAAACTTAAAGCTATAGGCTTGCTATACACCAGCGGTTCTGGATGCTTGCTTTGCTTAACAAGGGTGAAAAGGGATAATTTGCATATTTAGTAGTAGTGCATTGTGGGTAACCACAAATGCTCACTTATAACTGAATGATTGCAAATTTCCTTCTGTTTTAAGAAGGCAATTACACCAAGTAATGAGAATGAGGGAGCGAAACTGACAAATTTTGTCTTGCAGTGAATAAATTTCAATCTTGCTTTACGAGATCCTCACAACCCAAATGCCCGGTACACACCATGCAATTTCCCGTCAGTTAGACAGGTCAAATGGATTATTTCTGACAGATCCGATCTTGACCCAATTTTGTATAGAAGTGTTTGGAATATGATCAGAAAAATTATTGGAAATCCATTCAGACTTTTCAGATAATTGATTTAACTCATCTATCTAATGGGAAATTGCATGGTGTGTACAAGACATTACCGTCAAATTTTCCATGTGGCAGGCTTAGGCAACAATAAAGAAGTACAAGGGGTCATTACATTTTGGGTGTAAACAATCATTAAAGTTGTTGATCTTAAATCTGCCTCGCTGTACTCACTTTTGCTGCCAGTGGTTTAGAGATTAAAGGACAACTGTAGTGAGAGGAATATGGTGGCTGCCATATTTATTATCTTTTAAACAATACCAGTTTCCTGGCAGCCCTGCTGATCTATTTGGCTGCAGTAGTCTTTGAATCGCACCAGAAACAAAATGTAGCTATTGTAGTGGTGTAATAGCTAGTGGCGCATGGCAGCAGTGCATAATTCTGTGGACCCTGGCGGTGGGAACACAGACAGCAGGAGATTAAATACAGCAGCAGGAGGAGGAGGGGTGACGTGTGGCAGCAGGCAATGTAATGGGCCATGGCACCTAGTGTTGGTACCACAGCTGTAAATAAACACCAACAGCATAAGGGTCCAGACAGCAGTCGTGAAGCCCACATTGTGTCCAATACACAACTGGGACAGGACAGTTTTTCAATCCAGACACCTCAGAACATTTTTTTTTTGACCAAAAAATGTAGCTATTGTAGTGGCATAATAGCTAGTGGCGCATGGCAGCAGCACATAATTCTGTGGACCCTGGTGGGGGGAACGCAGACAGCAGGAGGTTAAAAACAGCAGGAGGAGGAGGAGGAGTGACGAGTGGCAGCAGGCAATGTAACGGGCCATGACACCTAGCAATTCTTTTATTTAAGAATTCAGCGGCTGATTTTATATAAAAATAAGAAAAGAATCCCCAAAAAATATCAATAACATAAACATTAGGCCTTCAGCCTCAAAAAATAACCAAATATTAAGTCCATATTAAAGTCCATTTCCTGAAAGAAAAACTGAAAAGAGAAACGCATTCAACTTAAACTCTCCTACTTGGCTTCAAATATCCATACTATATTACAATATATACACTATATGCAATATTTTCACAATTCACATATTACAGTAAGAAAGACTAAGCAATCACTCACCTCCTATGTTTGCAAGCCATTCCTTAAATTTGAGTCATCTAAGTGAAAAGAGATAGAAAGCCCATCCAAGGAAGTTTGGTCAAATCAAGGAGGTCTGATATTCCGCCAAAACAGACTCCATTCCTCCCGACTTAACCTCTCCTGCTCAAGACCCCAAATGTTCCCAACCTCACCAATGATTTCATGCACCACCACCTGGACAGAGAGGACTTTCTGATGGATTGAAACTTGACACCGTGCATTCCAAATGTAATACCGAATCAAGAAGCTGACTAAAAATAACTTGTCCAAATTAAATGACCCCTGGTTATTGAGGGCCCCATATATCCACTCTGCGTAACTAAGCTGATCAAGGAAAGGAATACCTAAAGCCCTACCCACATGTTTATATACTTTTTTCTTAATGGAACAGTTAAACAGGAAATGGTCCATGGTCTCCTCCACACCACCACACTCCTCATAAGGACACCCACAATCCCGAACCCTTATGAACTTCAAATTTCCCTTAACAAAGAGTCTGCCATGAAAAGAAAGCCAAGCTAAGTCCCTGAATTTGTTTGGAATCCTTGGAGAACAAAGTAAGCGCAAACCCTCCTCCATAATTGGGCTTGAGCAATCTCTCAGGGCCAATGGATCCTGAAAAAAAGGTTTCAATCACTCTCTCCACCAGGGCTTTCGTAGGGATCAAGATAATCTCCTCCTTCATCAGTTCCCGTTGCCGGATCACTTTCAGACACGGTGCAACATAGGTCGGAAGATAATCGGTACCAGCCCCTGGTCTTTTCACCAAACCACCCTCTTCCCAGCGCCTAAGAAAAGGTTTAAACCAAGACTGAAAAATACTCACCCATCCAGGCAGGTCCTCCGCATACATTTTACCAAGATTATTTTTAATAAATAACAGAGAAAAGAAAACTACTGTGTTGACCATCCCTAAGCCACCCGCCTGCCTTGATCGATAGGTGATATTCCTCTTCACATGATTCATCCTATTTCCCCAAAGCATTTGAAAAAACAAGCTGTAGATTCTTTTGTGAAGAAATACTGGCAAAATACAGACAAACCTGACATATAACATAATTGGAAACAAATAGGTTTTGATTATGTCAATCCTTTCTCTGAAAGTCAATCACCAAACTTTCCAGCGGACCACCTTAGCCTCAGCACATTTTAGTCTACCTTCCCAATTTTGGTGACCATAATCACCCTGGCCAAATTCTATGCCAAGTATTTTAATCTTGAGAGACCGGTAGCAGGAAGCTCTCATTTTCCTTACCCATCCAGAAAGCCTCACACTTATCCTGATTGATCTTGGGACCCGATACTAATGAGTAACGGGAAATCTCCACACAAACACCTTCTGCCTCCTCCTGCCCAGAGACCACCACAATCACATCATCAGCATAGGCCACAACCCTGAGATGATGTACACCAGCTATGCCCGACGGTACTCCACACAAAGCTCCACCCTCAATCCTTCTTATGAAGGGATCAATGGCAAAAGCATATAGCAGGGGACTCAAAGGACACCCCTGACGCACCCCAGATCTAACCTCAAAGGTCTGTCCAACCCAACCATTGATTCAAAGAATAGCTTGCGCTCAGTCCATGTATCCAGGGGCCACCTTGCTCTCAAAGTATCTCTCCTGGGCACGGAACACCTCAAAATAAACAGACACAGGGCAAAGATAATAGTGCAGACTGATAAATAAGGTATTGCACCCCTCTGGTGTAAACACAGCCCAGGCATGCTATATAGTGAAGGTATAGGGGCAGGGGACACCACCACCAGCTAGACTCAGGCTCTCCCCTCTGTTCCAACCTCCTCCCTGCTCACCGTCATGTAGTCAAGCAGGGTGTTTAGAGCGTTACTTCCTGTTCAGCCTCCTCACTCTATAAGCCACAAGCCCAATTCAATGTCCACATCCTTGTATTCCTCAGATATAAGCACAAACCATGCCAATGTGTAAAACCATAAAATTTAATAATCCATCTAAAAGTAATGCGCGTACATCATATCATATAAAACCAAGCATATCACAAGCACTATACCGATCTCCCACTCCAGGGCCACGGCTCAGCTCGTCTCCCAATCCCAACGTATCCGGCGTTTCTCGTGTTCAAAGTCCTCCTCGCTGTTCAAGGCCACGCCCTACCGGTTTCGTCACTAGTGTGACTCATCAGGGGCTGATTGAGCATGCGTAAGGAGGACCAATATGTACTATACCCTCCTAAGGGCGGAAGTGTACTCTCGGGCATCAGCCCGCCTCCATTTCCGCCATCACCTCAACGTCACTGGTCTGCCGCTATTCACATGGCCACTAGGGTCATAGCGCAGCCCAGTTATACGCAACGAAGCCCTTAGCCACCGCCCCCCTTCATATCCTCCACTGTACCGCCCCTATTACCCATGTGACCGCTGCGAAACCGCCTCCCCAACGCGGAATCACAGCGCCACCTTCTATATTTAACCGTTTCAGCCGCATCCTATATCTGGGTGGGCGATCGGCTTACATCCTTATAGACCATTCCGAGACATTGCCACTCCATTACATATATTCTACCCTATCCCTAACATACATATTCTACTTAACCCCAGCTCATATTAGTCACCATATGATTCAACAGTCACATAACATCATCATTACAGGTGACCATTTATCAATATAAGTGCTTAGCTAGCTCTACATGGGAAAACAAAATAATAGTAAAATTACTCCATTACCACCCGCATCTTCATATGTATAAACACCTTATTGAATACTAAGTTATTGCACACCCTCCTAGAGGTTATACTATCATATATGGATACCATATATACTCTCTCAGGGTGTCTTTATTTTATATAGGTACAGATTCGATGCAAGTTTAGTCATTCCACAGTGGCATTATGCTATTCAGTCAGCCTACCTGAGCCTATTTCCAAACAAGCAACAAGCATTTCTCCGCTATTTTTCGCCAGCAGTATCCATTACTAGTCTCTCACCACTACATATCAGACAGGTCCTATGACAGGTTATGAAATCGCTGTTTAACCTTCTATTCTCATCTTACAACAGAGCAGTCTTTACTCACAATTGTATCGCTTATATCAGACAGGTTATGAAGTCGCTGTTTAACCTTTTATTCTCATCTTACAACAAAGCAATCTTTACTCACAAATCAGCGTCTGCACTCCCATTGTATACAATCACCTCTAATCGTTAGTAAGAAAACAGTTTATATCTAATTCAATATTTAGACCCTCCGGGTGCATTGCTCTCAGTGTATAAATCCACTTAGTTTCTGTCTGGCACAATGTGCGCAGTTTGTGACATCCCCTCCAATTTGGTTGTATCTTCTCAATTGCACATGCTTTGAGATGTTTCGGATTGCACCGAGAAGATACAACCAAATTGGAGGGGATGTCACAAACTGCGCACATTGTGCCAGACAGAAACTAAGTGGATTTATACACTGAGAGCAATGCACCCGGAGGGTCTAAATATTGAATTAGATATAAACTGTTTTCTTACTAACGATTAGAGGTGATTGTATACAATGGGAGTGCAGACGCTGATTTGTGAGTAAAGATTGCTTTGTTGTAAGATGAGAATAAAAGGTTAAACAGCGACTTCATAACCTGTCTGATATAAGCGATACAATTGTGAGTAAAGACTGCTCTGTTGTAAGATGAGAATAGAAGGTTAAACAGCGATTTCATAACCTGTCATAGGACCTGTCTGATATGTAGTGGTGAGAGACTAGTAATGGATACTGCTGGCGAAAAATAGCGGAGAAATGCTTGTTGCTTGTTTGGAAATAGGCTCAGGTAGGCTGACTGAATAGCATAATGCCACTGTGGAATGACTAAACTTGCATCGAATCTGTACCTATATAAAATAAAGACACCCTGAGAGAGTATATATGGTATCCATATATGATAGTATAACCTCTAGGAGGGTGTGCAATAACTTAGTATTCAATAAGGTGTTTATACATATGAAGATGCGGGTGGTAATGGAGTAATTTTACTATTATTTTGTTTTCCCATGTAGAGCTAGCTAAGCACTTATATTGATAAATGGTCACCTGTAATGATAATGTTATGTGACTGTTGAATCATATGGTGACTAATATGAGCTGGGGTTAAGTAGAATATGTATGTTAGGGATAGGGTAGAATATATGTAATGGAGTGGCAATGTCTCGGAATGGTCTATAAGGATGTAAGCCGATCGCCCACCCAGATATAGGATGCGGCTGAAACGGTTAAATATAGAAGGTGGCGCTGTGATTCCGCGTTGGGGAGGCGGTTTCGCAGCGGTCACATGGGTAATAGGGGCGGTACAGTGGAGGATATGAAGGGGGGCGGTGGCTAAGGGCTTCGTTGCGTATAACTGGGCTGCGCTATGACCCTAGTGGCCATGTGAATAGCGGCAGACCAGTGACGTTGAGGTGATGGCGGAAATGGAGGCGGGCTGATGCCCGAGAGTACACTTCCGCCCTTAGGAGGGTATAGTACATATTGGTCCTCCTTACGCATGCTCAATCAGCCCCTGATGAGTCACACTAGTGACGAAACCGGTAGGGCGTGGCCTTGAACAGCGAGGAGGACTTTGAACACGAGAAACGCCGGATACGTTGGGATTGGGAGACGAGCTGAGCCGTGGCCCTGGAGTGGGAGATCGGTATAGTGCTTGTGATATGCTTGGTTTTATATGATATGATGTACGCGCATTACTTTTAGATGGAATATTAAATTTTATGGTTTTACACATTGGCATTGTTTGTGCTTATATCTGAGGAATACAAGGATGTGGACATTGAATTGGGCTTGTGGCTTATAGAGTGAGGAGGCTGAACAGGAAGTAACGCTCTAAACACCCTGCTTGACTACATGACGGTGAGCAGGGAGGAGGTTGGAACAGAGGGGAGAGCCTGAGTCTAGCTGGTGGTGGTGTCCCCTGCCCCTATACCTTCACTATATAGCGTGCCTGGGCTGTGTTTACACCAGAGGGGTGCAATACCTTATTTATCAGTCTGCACTATTATCTTTGCCCTGTGTCTGTTTATTTTGAGGTGTTCCGTGCCCAGGAGAGATACTTTGAGAGCAAGGTGGCCCCTGGATACATGGACTGAGCGCAAGCTATTCTTTGAATCAATTTTTCAACAGGACTGGTAACCGTATATAGCGCGCTCCACCCCTTTTAAGTGACTTTCTTTAGCGCTGTAATACTGTGTGTGCAATTTTCAACCCAACCATTAACAAGCGGGAAACTTTCAGCACCTTTATATAAAACTTTAAGCCAATTGATAAACCTCCCCGGCAGACCATAAGGAGCATCCACAGATACTTATGATTGACACGATCAAAAGCCTTTGCCTGATCCAACGCCAGTAAGTATTTTCCCCAACCAGCAGCTCTGCATCTCTCCAGGATCTCCCGAACTGTCAATACAGCTGAAAAAGTACTTCTCCCCTGGACAGAACAGTGTTGCTGGCGAGAAAGCACCTCATTTGCCACCTGACTCAAACGCCAAAGGTTATTTTAGCCAGAATTAGTGTTGGGCGAACATCTAGATGTTCGGGTTCGGGCCGAACAGGCCGAACATGGCCGCGATGTTCGGGTGTTCGACCCGAACTCCGAACATAATGGAAGTCAATGGGGACCCGAACTTTTGTGCTTTGTAAAGCCTCCTTATATGCTACATACCCCAAATTTACAGGGTATGTGCACCTTGGGAGTGGGTACAAGAGGAAAAAAAAATTTAGCAAAAAGAGCTTATAGTTTTTGAGAAAATCGATTTTAAAGTTTCAAAGGGAAAACTGTCTTTTAAATGCGGGAAATGTCTGTTTTCTTTGCACAGGTAACATGCTTTTTGTCGGCATGCAGTCATAAATGTAATACATATAAGAGGTTCCAGGAAAAGGGACCGGTAATGCTAACCCAGCAGCAGCACACGTGATGGAACAGGAGGAGGGTGGCGCAGGAGGAGAAGGCCACGCTTTGAGACACAACAACCCAGGCCTTGCATGAGGACAAGAAGCGTGCGGATAGCATGCTTTGTACCACCATGCAGTCATAAATGTAATAAAGATAAGTGGTTCAATAAACAGGGACCACGCGGCAACGCTAACCCAGCAGCAGCACACGTGATGGAACAGGAGGAGGCGCAGGAGGAGAAGGCCACGCTTTGTGAGACACAACAACCCAGGCCTTGCATGAGGACAAAAAGCGTGCGGATAGCATGCTTTGTACCGCCATGTAGTCATAAATGTAATAAAGATAAGAGGTTCAATAAACAGGGACCACGCGGCAACGCTAACCCAGCAGCAGCAGCAGCAGCAGCACACGTGATGGAACAGGAGGAGGCGCAGGAGGAGAAGGCCACGCTTTGTGAGACACAACAACCCAGGCCT
The DNA here is from genome assembly GCF_040937935.1 of Hyperolius riggenbachi. NCBI lineage: Eukaryota > Metazoa > Chordata > Amphibia > Anura > Hyperoliidae > Hyperolius > Hyperolius riggenbachi. The sequence goes on along the minus strand of NC_090651.1, from coordinate 188,787,501 downwards.
TGCATGAGGACAAAAAGCGTGCGGATAGCATGCTTTGTACCGCCATGTAGTCATAAATGTAATAAAGATAAGAGGTTCAATAAACAGTGACCACGCGGCAACGGTAACCCAGCAGCAGCAGCAGCACACGTGATGGAACAGGAGGAGGCGCAGGAGGAGAAGGCCACGCTTTGTGAGACACAACAACCCAGGCCTTGCATGAGGACAAAAAGCGTGCGGATAGCATGCTTTGTACCGCCATGTAGTCATAAATGTAATAAAGATAAGAGGTTCAATAAACAGGGACCACGCGGCAACGGTAACCCAGCAGCAGCAGCAGCACACGTGATGGAACAGGAGGAGGCGCAGGAGGAGAAGGCCACGCTTTGTGAGACACAACAACCCAGGCCTTGCATGAGGACAAAAAGCGTGCGGATATAGCAGCAATGCTTTTTGCCGCCATGCAGTCATAAATGTAATACAGATGAGAGGTTCAATAAACAGGGACCGGAAACGCTAAACCATCCCAGATGTTCATCGGTCATGTTACTTGGTTGGGGTCCAGGAGTGTTGCGTAGTCGTTTCCAATCCAGGATTGATTCATTTTAATTTGAGTCAGACGGTCTGCATTTTCTGTGGAGAGGCGGATACGCCGATCTGTGATGATGCCTCCGGCAGCACTGAAACAGCGTTCCGACATAACGCTGGCTGCCGGGCAAGCCAGCACCTCTATTGCGTACATTGCCAGTTCGTGCCAGGTGTCTAGCTTCATGCCCGGTTTCAGGTCCAGCGGTGCCAGCCACAAATCCGTCTGTTCCTTTATTCCCCTCCAAATTTCCTCCCCTGTGTGCTGCTTATCCCCAAGGCAGATCAGCTTCAGCAACGCTTGCTGACGCATGCCAACAGCTGTGCTGCACTGCTTCCACGATCCTACTGCTGCTGGTGCTGGGTTAGCATTTCCGGATGAGGTACAGCTTTGAGATGCGTTGGAGGAGAAGGAGTCAGAGAGGTAGGTGCTGCTGTTGTTATCCAGCTGTTTGCGGCGTGGGCAACACCCGCGCCGTAGCAGGTGAGGAATCGCTGCCAGGCTCCACAAGGTTCACCCAGTGCGCGGTAAGGGAGATGTATCGACCCTGGCCGAACGCACTCGTCCAGGTGTCAGTGGTGAGGTGAACCTTGCAGGCAACGGCATTCTTCAAGCTTCGGGTTATTTAGCTGACCACGTGCTCATGCAACTCAGGCACTGCAGAGCGCGCAAAGTGGTAGCGGCTGGGAACCACGTAACGTGGGATGGCCACTGACATCATGCCCTTGAAGCTGTTTGTCTCCACCACTCGATATGGCAGCATTTCGCAGGCCAGAAGCTTGGCTATGCTGGCTGGCTGTTACTGCCACGGCCCGGGGGTCATTTGCTGGCAATTTCCTCTTGTGCTCAAACATCTCAGAAACAGACAACTCAACCGTAGCGCTGCACACCGAAGGGCTGTTGGTTGTTGTGTTTGATGAACACTGGGAGACCTCAAGAGCACTAGTCCGGAAAGTGACAGTGTCAGCATCGTCTGATGTTTGTGAATGTTGTGAACCACGCAATGGCTGGGCTACTGCTGCTGCTGAGGCGGGTCTGGTGGTGAGTCTGGTGAACCCAAGGGAGGCAGTGTTGCTGGTGGTACCCTGTCCTGCCGCGTTTGCCCACAGAGTGGGATGTTTGGATAGAATGTGGCGGCTCATGCTGGTGGTGGAGAGGTTGTTAATACTTTTCCCCCTGCTCAGGCGGGTCTTGCACACCTTGCAAATCGCCATGGTAACATCCTCAGTGCAGTCTTCAAAGAAAGCCCAGACTTTAACTGGCTGAGGACTCGGACCTCGTGCGTGATGTGCTGGTGCTGCTTAACCCACTGCTGGACGCTTGAGAGGTCATCCAAGTAATTATCTGGTCCTGTTCTTTTGGATCTGTGAGGGTTGTTGTCCTGGACAACATGGGCAGTATTGAGTGGGTTTTCTTGGGTGCTCCCCTGTGGCCTGTACGTGAACCGTCAGGGGAAACACCTCTTCCCTTGCCCCTCCCTCTTTCACCGGATTTCTTCCTCATTTCACTTATCCTTAAAGTACACGCTGACTGGCAGCAGTACAGTGGCAGTACAGAAATGCTATACAGTGGTGGGTGAGCGGTGTACCACTATTGTCAGCAGTGACACAGAGCACAATGCTATACAGTGGCGGGTGAGCGGTGTACTACTGTTCCCAGCAGACACAGAGTGGAAGTAAACACAATGCTATATAGTGTGGCTGAGCCGTGTACACAGAGTGGCATTAAACACAATGCTATATAGTCTGCTATATAGTCACCCCGAACAGGGTGATGTTCTGCAGAACCCGAACAGTGGCAAACACTGTTCGCCCAACACTACTGGGAGGGAACGCAGATTTTAGTACCTAAACACACGATACAACATGTTTTCCGGGGTCGGACTCTGAGGCACATACAGATGGTCCCGATCATCATCCTCATCATACAACTCTTCTCCTGAGTCTGACCCACCCACCACCTCTGCCACCCCAACATCCCCAGACACAGACCCCTCATCGTCCTCAACATTAACTTGGGATGCTGGCCTGAGCCAGACCTCCTCCTCCACATCAGGCCCCATCATCTCCTCAATGGCAGCCCTCATTAATCGCTCTGGCGACGGACTGATGGACACAACGTTCTCCTCCGGGGAGGGCTGCTGCTGACCACTGGCTGCTGGGGTGGATGTTATAGCTTGCGTGGGGCGTTGGCTGTTGCTGTTGTTGGGAGTGCTGCTCACAGCGGAGGTCTCTGGGGAACTCATGTTGAGCTCATATAGTGGTTGACGGTGAGTGGAGTATTACTGATCCCAGCAATATACACACTGACTGGCAGAGTACGCAATGCTATATAGTGTGGCTGAGCGGTGTACACAGAGTGGCAGTAAACACAATGCTATATAGTCTGGCTGAGCGAGCGGTGTACTACTGTTCCCAGCAGAATCAGAGTGGCAGTAAACAATGGTATATAGTCTGGCTGAGCGGTGTACATAGAGTGTCAGTAAACAATGGTATATAGTCTGGCTGAGCGAGCGGTGTACTACTGTTCCCAGCAGAATCAGAGTGGCAGTAAACAATGGTATATAGTCTGGCTGAGCGGTGTACATAGAGTGTCAGTAAACAATGGTATATAGTCTGGCTGAGCGAGCGGTGTACTACTGTTCCCAGCAGAATCAGAGTGGCAGTAAACAATGGTATATAGTCTGGCTGAGCGGTGTACACAGAGTGTCAGTAAACAATGGTATATAGTCTGGCTGAGCGGTGTACACACAATGCTATATAGTCTGCTATATAGTGTCAGTAAACAATGGTATATAGTCTGGCTGAGCGGTGTACACAGAGTGTCAGTAAACAATGGTATATAGTCTGGCTGAGCGAGCGGTGTACTACTGTTCCCAGCAGAATCAGAGTGGCAGTAAACAATGGTATATAGTCTGGCTGAGCGGTGTACACAGAGTGTCAGTAAACAATGGTATATAGTCTGGCTGAGCGGTGTACACACAATGCTATATAGTCTGCTATATAGTGTCAGTAAACAATGGTATATAGTCTGGCTGAGCGAGCGGTGTACTACTGTTCCCAGCAGAATCAGAGTGGCAGTAAACAATGGTATATAGTCTGGCTGAGCGGTGTACACAGAGTGTCAGTAAACAATGGTATATAGTGTGGCTGAGTGGTGTACACAGAGTGTCAGTAAACAATGGTATATAGTCTGGCTGAGCGGTGTACACAGAGTGTCAGTAAACAATGGTATATAGTCTGGCTGAGCGAGCGGTGTACTACTGTTCCCAGCAGAATCAGAGTGGCAGTAAACAATGGTATATAGTCTGGCTGAGCGGTGTACACAGAGTGTCAGTAAACAATGGTATATAGTGTGGCTGAGTGGTGTACACAGAGTGTCAGTAAACAATGGTATATAGTCTGGCTGAGCGGTGTACACAGAGTGGCAGTAAACACAATGCTATATACTCTGGCTGAGCGAGCGGTGTACTACTGTTCCCAGCAGACACAGAACAGTAAACAGAATGCTATATAGTGTGGCTGAGCGAGCGGTGTACCACTATTCCCAGCAGACACAGAACAGTGAACAGAATGCTATATAGTGTGGCTGAGCGAGCGGTGTACCACTATTCCCAGCAGACACAGAACAGTAAACAGAATGCTATATAGTGTGGCTGAGCGAGCGGTGTACCACTATTCCAAGCAGACACAGAACAGTGAACAGAATGCTATATAGTGTGGCTGAGCGAGCGGTGTACCACTATTCCCAGCAGACACAGAGTGGCAGTAAACAGAATGCTATATAGTGTGGCTGAGCGAGGTACACAGAGTGGCAGTAAACAGAATGCTATATAGTGTGGCTGAGCGAGCGGTGTACCACTATTCCCAGCAGACACAGAACAGTGAACAGAATGCTATATAGTGTGGCTGAGCGAGCGGTGTACCACTATTCCCAGCAGACACAGAACAGTGAACAGAATGCTATATAGTGTGGATGAGCGAGCGGTGTACCACTATTCCCAGCAGACACAGAACAGTAAACAGAATGCTATATAGTGTGGCTGAGCGAGCGGTGTACCACTATTCCCAGCAGACACAGAACAGTGAACAGAATGCTATATAGTGTGGCTGAGCGAGCGGTGTACCACTATTCCCAGCAGACACAGAACAGTGAACAGAATGCTATATAGTGTGGCTGAGCGAGCGGTGTACTACTGTTCCCAGCAGACACAGAACAGTACACAGAATGCTATATAGTGTGGCTGAACGAGCGGTGTACTACTGTTCCCAGCAGACACAGAACAGTACACAGAATGCTATATAGTGTGGCTGAACGAGCGGTGTACCACTATTCCAAGCAGACACAGAACAGTGAACAGAATGCTATATAGTGTGGCTGAGCGAGCGGTGTACCACTATTCCCAGCAGACACAGAGTGGCAGTAAACAGAATGCTATATAGTGTGGCTGAGCGAGGTACACAGAGTGGCAGTAAACAGAATGCTATATAGTGTGGCTGTGCAAGCGGTGTACTACTATTCCCAGCAGACACAGAGTGGCAGTAAACAGAATGCTATATAGTGTGGCTGAGCGAGGTACACAGAGTGGCAGTAAACAGAATGCTGAGCGAGCGGTGTACTACTATTCCCAGCAGCGACACACAATGACTGGGGGGGACCCTGGCTAGCGTGGCTGGAGCGCGAACTACCCTGCCTGCCTACCCAAAGCTAAACCCACAGACAAATGGCGGAGATATGACGTGGTTCGGGTATTTATTTACCCGAACCACGTGACAGTTCGGCCAATCAGAGCGCGTTCGGGTCCGAACCACGTGACCCGTTCGGCCAATCACAGCGCTAGCCGAACGTTCGGGGAACGTTCGGCCATGCGCTCTTAGTTCGGCCATATGGCCGAACGGTTTGGCCGAGCACCGTCAGGTGTTCGGCCGAACTCGAACATCACCCGAACAGGGTGATGTTCTGCAGAACCCGAACAGTGGCGAACACTGTTCGCCCAACACTAGCCAGAATCTTCCGATCAACATTGAGAAAGCAGATGGGCCGCCAATTCTCAATCATTGAAGAATCTTTACCCTTTGACAAAATAATAACTGCTGATTCTCTCATAGAGGGAGGAAGTTCATCCTCTTTAAGACTGCGATTGAAAACCTCTGCCAATTCAGGGGCCAGAAAATCCTTGAAAATCTTATAAAATTCAGCCGTCAAGCCATCTGGTCTGCTTTTTTGATAGCAAGCTGCTCTATGGCTTTCGCTACTTCCTAAGCAGAAATTCTTTCCGTCAAAAACGTAAGAGGAACATCTACATTTTCAAGTCCTGGAATATCACACAAGAAAGATTCCATCTCTGTCTCATCAAGAGGTCTGTTACCCAAAAGTTCAGCATAAAAGGATCTCATGATTTCCAGAATCCCTGCTCTAGACTTCACCAGAGATCCTGTACTATCTTTGAGACCATAAATGATTTTAACTGCTACACTGTCATGATCGCTGCTGCAGCAGGTATTGCTGGAAGTAGTAGTGCTGCAGCTCAGGTAGTTCTGATCTCTTTCCATGCAAGCTGCATAGCTTTGTCTGCCTTTCCCTGCTGTCAGCTTGTGACTGATTATCATTCACCTGTGTGGGAATCTGCATGTCTGCTCCAATTGGATGACCTCAGTATAAAGATCTGCTTCCTGCAGGACTCCTCGGGTTTTCATAGCTTCAGTTTAAGCCTGTCTTGCTGTCGCTTCAGCCCCCGATCGTGTTTCTTGTTCTAAAGATACTTTGCTGGTCTTTGCATCATATATTGGTTCATTGTCTATATATGCATACCAGCACGTTTATTATTTTCCTTGTATTCGTGTTACGTTGATACATCAGTGTCGCTGATGTATACGTACACGAACTGTTTATATCCTGTGTGCAGTTAGTCAGCTTTCCAGCACGTTTTGGTAGCTTGCGCGTACCGTGATCACCCGTGCTGAGGTAGTTACCCTGCTCCTGGTTCTGTTTGTGGATTGCGTTCATCTCTGCGAAGAGATAACGAATCCTTCTGAATCCTGTTCTGTTACCGTTTGTGGATTGCGTTCATCTCTGCAAAGAGATAACGAATCCTTCTGAATCCTGTTCTGTTACCATTTGTGGATTGCGTTCATCTCTGCGAAGAGATAGCGAATCCTTCTGAGTCCTGTTCCCTGTATTGCTCCAGTCTAAGTCAGTGTTCCTGCTTATGTCATATATCGGTTCATTGCCGATATATACATATGTTAGTCAGACGTTACAAATAGTTTCATTGATAGCTGTAATTGTAATACGCTAGGAAAACATACTTATTGTATTTTTGTCTGTGTTACGTTCATCTATCTTGATCCTGCTATTTCCTGACTATCCTGTCCTGTCTTTGTGAGGCACGCCATCGCTGCAAACGCATTGGCTGCCTCATTTCAGTCTGTCTTGTTGTGGACGCTTGCTGTCACTAAGTAGCGGCTAGCTAGCAAGCGTTCATTCTGTCTACCTGTCCTGATCTCCTCAGTTCTGGTTTATGCGCTCAGCGCTACCTTGCGCTGAGACGTTATCGCAAAAGTATTGTTTGTGGCTGTCGGATCTGCACCGGCTCTGTGCGCCACAATCTCTTTTTGGAGTCCGTCCTCCCCTCCACTATACTAGGGATAGCCTGTTTCCTTGTGCTAGTGTGTGCACCTCCTCCACGTCAGCTCATGCGTTGCATGCTGACTGTGGAGAATACACCACCAAGCCTTACATACACTTTGTTTGCAATTTCTGGTAAGAGTCTGGTGAGTGATTTCTACCATAATCCCTCTCCAGAATCAAAGAAGTATGCAGATCATACTGACTCTTGTGCACCAGGTCCTTGATCCTTTTGATCTCCTCAGGATCACCATCCCCAAAGACAGCGATTTCAAGTTTCCGCCTCAGACGCTGGTAGGTAACATATCTACCAAAAGCTCTTCTCTTTGCTAGGTTCTTGAAAATACGTACAGCCTGCTTTTTAACCATCTCCCACCACTCACAAACGAGATAAACAGAGGAACACCAAGAGCCCCAATAGTGTAGTATGTATTGACAAAGGGGGTAATGACAAAGCGTAATAGTTGTTATACTCACAAACATGGGTCACCAATAGGCAACCACTGTAAAGGCAGGTGGGGAGATTATCCTGACCCCACTCAGGAATAAGAAGTCGCTCTGTAGATAGTAGAAAGGGTCGCATCCCTCCACCAAGGGTGGATACAATATTATATAAGAGAGAACAGAGGCACCAAAAGGATAAAAGGGGTTTTAAAGGTGCTTAAAAGCCAAAACTTGGTAATTAGAGGAGGCAGTGGTGGACTTACCCGCTCCAAGCAGACACAACACGACTGTACATTCAGTCTATTTATTAACGAACTCCAAATAAAACAAAGCAACGCGTTTAACGAGTCAGCGCCCGCTTCCTCAGGCAATAGAAAAAGGAGTTACAGCATCTAGCAAAACAAACGACACTCAGCGCCTCTGCGGCAGGCTCCTTTAAAACCCCTTTTATCCTTTTGGCGCCTCTGTTCTCTCTTATATAATCTCCCACCACTCAGACCTACTGTCACAACAGTCCAGTAACGTAACCTGTGCCTGAAAAAAAATCCCTGAAAGATTGTCTTATACTTTCCTCTTCAACAGCATTGAATTTAATCTCCAGATACCCTTTCCCTTTGGAGGGACATCTGGAACATTCAATAGCATAGACAGAATGCAGTGATCAGAGAACTCTACTACCCGCACCTCTGGAGATGAGGTAGCAGAGCTCTATAAAGCTGAAGGATTGGACAAGCACCATCAATAGTGCTAATAAGCACTGCATAACACAAGGTTAGTAAATGAATAAATCAATCATGCGTGCAGAAAGGCCAAACAAAAGAACTACATGACCAACCAGACAAGCGAATGGCCCTACAGAAACCTCACCACAGGTTGTAAATTGTACAAAAATAGCCTTTTATTGAACCATACAAATAACAATAAAACCATAAAAGCAAGCACGATGATAGATAATGCCCTCACAATAATTCTGAATGTGCTAGTATTAGCCATGCCCGGAAGAAGCCGCTGTGAGCGGCGAATTGCGACGGCTCCCTGCACGTCTGCCCTCTGTTCCAGCTCCACACCGGTAAGCCCTCCACTCAGCACACACGGTTCCAGTCTTCTGGACTCACCTTCTTTTTTCACCAGGGCGCATACTGCCCCTTTTTGCGCACATTGGCTGTCACCTTCCATTTACCGGCCCCTTCACAGGGAATCACCCCCGGCCATTCCTCCACACACATACCTTGCTGGAGGCCACTCTTCTGCACGCTCAGGCCTGCTGGTTTTTCACTTCTCCTTTTCTCCCTTTCCCCCTTTCCCCCTTTCCCCCTCCCTTCCCCTCTTCTGCTCCTGGTGTGTGTAGCTGGATTTAGGCTATATCTTATATATTACCCTTGTGGCTAATACTAGCACATTCAGAATTATTGTGAGGGCATTATCTATTATCGTGCTTGCTTTTATGGTTTTATTGTTATTTGTATGGTTCAATAAAAGGCTATTTTTGTACAATTTACAACCTGTGGTGCGGTTTCTGTAGGGCCATTCGCTTGTCTGGTTGGTGAGGTAGCAGAGCTCCACTTAACAAAAAAAACCTATCTATTCTACTCCTACGTAGAGATGTCTCGAACGGTTCACCGGCAAACGGTTCCAGGCGAACTTCGGGTGGTTCGCCTTCGCCGGTGAAGGCGAACTTTCCCGGAAATTCGATTCGCCCCCATAATGCTCTATTGAGCAGAACTTTGACCCTCTACATCACAGTCAGCAGGCACATTGTCGCCAATTTAACTACACTCACTCCTGGAGCCCCCCCCCTTATAAAAGGCAAGGTTCTTCTGTTGTTTTACTCACTCGTCTGCCTACGGTAATTAGTTAAGGGACAGCTGCTGACAGACTCTGCTAAGGAGAGTTTAGTTCGGCTCTTGTAGGCTTGTTCCTAGCTGGTTGTTATTCCTTATAATACAATGCAATAACATTTCTATAGCGCTTTTCTCCCATAGGACTCAAAGTGCTTAGGCTCTCTCAGATTCAGTAATTAGTAGGATGAAGTATTCACACAACAAAAGTTATATTTCTGCAAATTGCCAGACTGAACAGGTGGGTTTTCAGTCTGGATTTAAACACGTCCAGGGATGGGGCTGTCCTAATCTGTTGAGGTAAGGAGTTCCAAAACGTAGGGGCAGCATGACAGAAGGCTCTGGGACCAAAAGTTTCCAAGTGGACTCTGGGTATGACTAGATTATTAGAACCTGTGGATCTGAGAATGCGGGGATTGCTACGCAGCTGTAACATATCTTTCATGTATCCAGGGCCTAGATTATTCAGGGATTTAAATGTCAGTAGGCTGATCTTGAATAGGACCCTCCATTCTATAGGTAGCCAGTGAAGGGAATGCAGGCTGGCGTTATGTGGCAGTGACGGGGTTGGTTGGTTAGCAGTCTGGCAGCAGTATTCTGTATCAGCTGTAGGCGGTACAAGGCCTTTTTTGGAAGGCCAGTGTAGAGAGCATTGCAGTAGTCCAGTCGGGATGTGATGAAGGCGTGGACTAAGGTTGGCAGATCTTCTGGGGGTATGAGGTGCTTGATTTTAGCAATGTTCTTCAGGTGAAAATAGGATGATTTCACCACAGCAGAGATTTGAGTTCTGAAGTTTAAATCCCCATCAATTAGAACTCCCAGGCTACGCACATGATCAGAGCTGCGTAGATCCGTGCCTCCTATTCCCAGTGGTGAAGACTGCAAGTTAAGTTGTTTTGTTATCATGCTCTGCCCTCCAATCAGAAGGACTTCAGTTTTGTCTGCATTTAGTTTCAGCCAGTTGTCATTCATCCATTGCTGTAGTTCACGTAAGCAGGTGTTTATAGTTAGAGTTGGTTCTGTCACACCAGGCTTGAAGGAAAGATATAGTTGGGTGTCGTCTGCATAGCAGTGGTATGTCAGGCCATGTTTTTGGATTAGTTTTCCCAACGGTAGCATGTAAATCGTGAAAAGCAGGGGAGAGAGGATTGAGCCCTGGGGCACCCCATACTTAAGTGTTACAGGGGTGGACAGGAAGGGCCCCATAGACACTTTGTGGGTTCTGCCACTCAAGAAGGATTGGAACCACTGAAGTACTATGCCATCAATGCCGCAGTATTCCTGTAGCCTGTTTATCAAGATGTCATGGTCAACTGTGTCAAAGGCTGCAGAAAGGTCTAGCAGTATGAGGATCGAGCACTCTCCTCTGTCTCTTGCCATGAGCAGGTGGTTGCATATTTGGATGAGGGCAGTTTCAGTGCTGTGGTGTTTCCTGAAGCCAGACTGGAATGAGTCATAACTGTTATTTTGTAGGATTCTGGCTTCTAGCTGGAGGTATACAGCTTTTTCAATTAGCTTGCCCAGAAAGGGGAGGTTAGAGACAGGTCTGTAGCTGGTCATTGCATCTGGGTCCAGGGAGGGTTTTTTGAGGAGAGGCCTGATGATTGCTTCCTTCAGTAAAGCAGGAAATATCCCTGATTGTAAGGAACAGTTGACAATTTTGAGGAATACCGGTACGAACAGGTCGGGGCAGTTCAACATGAACTGTGTTGGGCCAGGATCCAGGTCACAGGTAGTTAGGCGGACGTGAAGGAGGATGCTTGATGTGACTTCTTCATCAATTTCTTTGAAGTTTGACCAAGGTGTTACGTTGTCTCTGCTAATGGTCTTCGGCGCTATATTAGGCTCAGATGCTGTAAGTTGTATGGTGGACCTTATAGCGGAGACTTTGTCTGTGAAGAAATGGGCAAATTGGTCACAGAGGTCCTTTGAAGACTCGATATTAAGTTTTTGACATGCTGGGTTGCAGAGTTTTTCCACTGTGCGGAACAGTTGGGCTGGTTTGTTAACTGCATTTGCAATCTCTTGTGATAGAAAGGATGATTTTTTTCCCGTGATTACCTTTTGGTAGCTCTTCAAGTGGAAGATTAAGGCATGTTTGTCTTCTGGGGACTGAGATTTGCGCCACAGCCTCTCAAGTTTTCGGCCTTGTCTTTTCAGCTCTTTTATAGCGTTATCAAACCACTGTGCATGATGGTGTGGAGTAAGATATTTGGTGCGCAGAGGAGCAATGGTCTCAAAGGTGGAGGACACACATTTGTTGTATTTAAACACCAGAGTTCTCAGGGTCCAAGCTGGAGTCAGTCAATTCATCAAAGCTAAGGTTATCTCGGATATGTTGAGGTGTTAGCCCTTTTAAGCGGCGATATTTTATTTGATTCTTGACCTGGTGTTTGACGGCTGGTATTGAGAGGGAGAACTGGATAGTGTGATGGTCTGACCAGGCAACAGGATTAATTTCCACATTGGCTTATATCCCTCTCTCCCTCTCTCCTCCTGGAGGAAGGAGGGTCTTGTCTTCCAGGGAATTGTAGTATATCAAAAGCCAGCTTACATACCTTGGCCGGGAATTGAACCCAGGTCTGAGTGCGTGGTAGGTAGCTCACTTCACCACTATACCACCACCAACACAACATGCTGAAGCCAGCCTAGCACATACCATTATGATATATCCAAGAGAAAAATTAGCTTGCTTAAAGATTTGTAGTATGTCAAAAGCCAGCTTACATACCTTGGCCGGGAATTGAACCCAGGTCTGAGTGCGTGGTAGGTAGCTCACTTCACCACTATACCACCACCAACACAACATGCTAAAGCCAGCCTAGCACATACCATTATGATATATCCAAGAGAAAAATTAGCTTGCTTAAAGATTTGTAGTATGTCAAAAGCCAGCTTACATACCTTGGCCAGGATTTGAACCCAGGTCTGAGTGCGTGGTAGGTAGCTCAATTCACCACTATACCACCACCAACACTACATGCTAAAGCCAGCCTAGCATGTACCATTATGATATATCCAAGAGAAAAATGAGCTTGCTTAAGGATTTGTAGTATGTCAAAAGCCAACACACATTGGCCAGGAATAGAGCCCAGTCCTACCGCACTGTAGGCTGCTATCCTAACCATTATACCACCAACACTACATGCTGAAACTTCTTGGAGCAGACTTACTTCCTCCCTCCCAAAGACACACATACATCCCCATAAAATCATTCAAGAGCAACTGCGTGCACAGTCTTTGTGGTACACAGTCTCTGTGGCACAATTGGTTAGCGTGTTTGGCTGTTAACTCAAAGGTTGGTGGTTCAAGCCCACCCAGGCATTGCCTTGCCTTTTGTGTTCAACAGTTGTCCGAAGAGAACCCCAGATAGCCATGTAGATTCATCTCTCTCTCTCTCTCTCTCTAGTAGAGATGGTCACCGTTTTCCGCGGAATTGTATTTTCCACAATTTTGGGTGGAAATTGGTCATTCCATTCCATTTGGTCGGAATGAAATTGCTTTTTCAATCCTGCAGAATTCTGAAATTGCCTGTGAAATTCTGCTGCTATTCGTTGATGGTTTTAAGCTGAAAATTCACTTCAATGGCATCAAGTTCTAGAGAGAGAGAGAGAGAGAGAGAGAGAGAGAGAGCGAGAGCGAGAGCGAGAGCGAGAGCTCATTTTTCTCTTGGGTATATCACAATGGTACATGCTAGGCTGGCTTCAGCATTGTAGCATTGTAGTGTGTTGTGTTGGTGGTATAATGGTTAGGATAGCAGCCTACCACGCGGCAGGCCTGGGTTTGATTCCTGGCCAATGTGAGTTTGCTTTTGACATACTACAAATCCTTAAGCAAGCTCATTTTTCTCTTGGATATATCATAATGGTACATGCTAGGCTGGCTTCAGCATGTAGTGGTGGTATAGTGGTGAAGTGAGCTACCTACCACGCACTCAGACCTGGGTTCAATTCCCGGCCAAGGTATGTAAGCTGGCTTTTGACATACTACAATTCCCTGGAAGACAAGACCCTCCTCCCTCTGGGAGGAGGGAGTGAGGGATTACACTTCCTGATGTTGTAAAGCAGTGTAGGCCTGCAATTGAACATTCAATGAGATTTCTGACCTTAAAACACTGCTTTGTGTTAAATCCAGATTTTTTTCTGGGACTTTTGATGTGTATTTCACTTAACCATGCCTTCCTCCAGGTATTAGACCCCTTAAAACATGTCTTCTATCATTTTTCTAGTCAGCAGAAATTTTTCAAAATTTTTAAGCTCGTCTCCCCATTAAAGTCTATTGCAGTTCGCGAAAATTCGCACAAACCAAACCTTCCACGAAAGTTCACAAACTGGGTTCGCAAACCGAAAATCGGATGTTTGCGACATCTCTACTCCTACGCTTTCCACAGAAATAAGTAAACCCCGTGTCATCTTAGATGTGCTTTATATGCACATCTACCAGACCAGCATCCCTAACCATACTATTCAAAAAATTACTATCACTGCCCAGGAGGGTCCTGGTACCTCTCCTGTCCTTTAACCTAACTACGGTATTGAAATCACCACCAAAGACCACCTCCTGGGCTGTAAACAGAAATGGCTTGATCTCTGTGAAGAGGCGTTTCCTCACTCTCTCAGACTGAGGTCTATAGATATTAATCAAACTCAAGTCTTGCCCCCTCACAGAGACGTCCATGACCAAACATCGCCCCATCTCAATTTCACTTATCCGCCGGAAAATTACCATATCAGTCTTAAAAAGGACCGCCACCCCAGTACAAGGCTCAGCCGCAAGAGACCAATAAGAGGGACCATACTGCCAGTCCCTCTTGGCTTCATGGATGGCAGCTAACGCATTTGAAGCCTGGTCTCTTGGAAAAATAAAATGTTGGCATCAAACTGACCGAGAAAAAATATTAACATTAATTTTTCCCAAATTTTCCTCATCCAAACTTTTTTCCACATTTTTCTTTCCTTCATTATCCCCAAAAGATACTCCCTTTTTCTCTTCCACTAGGGACCAAAAAAAAAATTATTTCCTTCATTGGGGTTAGCCACCTTAAAAGTGTGAACTCCCACTAGCCTATTAGCAGGAACCAAGGATGGAGGGGAGGAGGTGGAGGCAATGACTTTAAAACTGACAAGAACTGAGGAATAACTGTTGGAGGTTCCAGGGCAGTGGATTCCCACCGTGACGGCTCTTTATCAGGAACAACCTCCGTATCTTCTTCCACCATAATTTTTTCCATTTCTTTATGTACTTCCTTGTCCAAATTGGACCATGATTCGGGAAACTGCGAATACGGGTGGCCCAACTTAACCTCCTTGGCGGTAATCCCGAGCTGAGCTCGGGGTATGCCGCCGGAGGTCGCCGCTCAGGCCCTGCTGGGCCGATTTTCGTTCTGAAAAAAGCAGCACACGCAGCCGGCACTTTGCCAGCCGCGTGTGCTGCCCGATCGCCGCCGCTCCGCGGCGATCCGCCGCGTGCAGCGGCGAAAGAGGGTCCCCCCAGCCGCCCGAGCCCAGCGCAGCCGGAACAAACAGTTCCGGCCGGCGCTAGGGGCTGGATCGGGCGGCTCTGACGTCAGGACGTTGACTGACGTCCATGACGTCACTCCGCTCGTCGCCATGGCGACGAGGAAAGCGAAACATCTTGTTACTTTCGATTGCCGGAGGCGATCGAAAGTACGCTTCCGGAGCGCCTTCTAGTGGGCTTTCATGCAGCCAACTTTCAGTTGGCTGCATGAAATATTTTTTTTTTTAATTTAAAAAAAAACACATTGCAGCCTCCCTGGCAAAATAAATAAACCGCCAGGGAGGTTAAGGCATATACTGCACCTAATTAATTTGCAATCCTTTGCCAAGTGTCAATTCATGACAAAGAGAGCATTTCTGCTCTGGACATATAAAAGTTTGCTTTCTTAAAACAGAAAGAATTTACGATAATTCAGGTTGGAGTGAGCTTGGAATGCAATGAATGTGTCAGCTTGTTAATTTGTACAGAGCCATAATCAATCCAACATGCATACAGACTGTTTCAGATTGTTTGATCCTCAGTGCATGGCATGGATTAATTTGGCTCTATGGAGTAGGGCTTGTAACACCAAGAGGTACAGACTAACCAGCAAGCTCATGGTGAACCAGAACTCATTGGAGTGTGTGAGGGGCTACAATGGTCCTAAAAACCCCCTTAGGGTCCTTTTACACTTAATCAGTTGCTCTCAGTTAAAACGGAAAGAAAACTGATTTTCAAAGTAAGTCCCATGTTTTCCTATGGCACCTTTTACACTTAACGCATTTTAACTGAAATCTTCTTCTCAATGCACTGCTATGGAAAAAACGCGTACTAACGCATACCAACGCGTACTAACGCACACCAACTGATTAAGTGTAAAAGGGCCCTTACTAAAATACTAAGAAATACAAAAGTTTGCTTCCTTAAAACAGAAAGAATTTGCAATAATTCAGGTTGGAGTGAGCTTGAGATGTCTCCCAGTGCATCACTGCTGAATATATGCAAATTAACCTGCTGGGCGGTATGGACGAGCTCAGCTCGTCCATTACCGCCGGAGGCTGCCGCTCAGGCCCTGCTGGGCCGATTCGGGTCAAATAAAAAGCAGCACACGCAGCCGTCAATTTGCCAGCCGCGTGTGCTACCTGATCGCCGCCGCAGCGCGGCGATCCGCCGCGTGCAGCGGCGAAAGAGGGTCCCCCCAGCCGCCCGAGCCCAGCATAGCCGGAACAAACCGTTCCGGCCAGCGCTAAGGGCTGGATCGGAGGCGGCTGACGTCAGGACGTCGGCTGACGTCCATGACGTCACTCCGCTCGTCGCCATGGCGACGAGGTAAGCAAATCAAGGAAGGCTGCTCATTGCGGCCTTCCTTGTTACTTCTGATCGCCGGAAAACCCTCCCGCAGCCGCCCTGGCGATCTTAATAGAACGCCAGGGAGGTTAACCATTGTTACCCTTAGAAGCTAAACACATCTCCAAACCCGCTTTAATGCATTGATGTGTCAGCTTGTTAATTTGTGCATGAGCTTGCTGGTTAGTCTGTACCTCTCGGTGTTACAAGCCCTACTCCATAGAGCCAAATTAATCCATGCCATGCACTGATGAGGATCGAACAAACCGAAACAGTCTGTATGCATGTTGGATTGCTCTGGACATGAAATGCTCCTAGAATTACATTTATGACAAACACGGGGTTGCCCCTGATAAAAAAAAACGTCACTCTATCCCTGCCAATAAAAACAGATGTGGGAATGTGTTTGACAACATTTCCGTCTCTAGCCAACCTTACCATCAACTCCCATCCACCCCCCCAGATCCCAAATTCGTCCATCACCTTCTTAGGGGTACTCAAAGGTACTCCGTAGTTTTTAACCCAGACCAATAAATAATGCACAGGGATGGACTCATTCGGGACCACGATTGTCACCTTTTTGTTGCCCTTTCGGCTGGAAGGTGCTGCTACCGCTGGTCTCCTTGTGGTGGTTGGGGGGGTTCTTGGTGCGGCTGGTGGTGGCACTGGCAGAACTCGTCTCCGGATCAGCACGCTGTGTGGCCTGCATACCACGCCCACTTGTGATCCTGCCCATGCCTGCGATGCTGATCCTTCTAGCAAGGCCCACAGACGCATCCTCCTCCTCAGAGCTGATGACCTCTTCACTCCCAGGACCTGGCACCCAGTCTCTGTCCTTCACCCTGTCATCATCATCATCCTCCCCCTCCGCAAACATGTCCTGCTGGGATCCCACAAACTCCCCTTCTGCATGCATGGGCGGATGGACAGTCACCACTGTCTGACTGTTCAAAGCATCATCCCCTAAAGTGCCCATGAGCATTCCTGAGTATGCTCATGCCCATGAGTATCTCGGATATCCTAGCTCTGATGATCACCACTGATTATTATTATTATTTATTGTATTTATGAAGCGCCAACATATTATGCAGCGCTGGACAATATATACGAGGATGACAGACGTAACAAGGTTATACAACATAGAGCAAACTTATACATGCAAATTGCACAAAATACATGATCATGTGATATGGGCCGGTTAGGTAGGCTCAGTAATACAAGTACAGGCTGTCATAGGACAGGAGCACATGATCCTGTAGATTACACTAGGGAAAGGAGGACCCTGCCAGAGGCTTACAATCTAAAGGGTGGGGTGGAAACACTAGGTGGGGCTGTGAAATATTCAGTAGACAGTTACTGTGTGGTAGGAGGTTGGTAGGCCATCATAAAGAGGTGGGTTTTGAGGGCTTGTTTGAATGTGTTGAAAGAGGGAGCAAGTCTGATGGGTGGTGTAAGGGCGTTCCAGAGGATGAGGGCGGCTCTTGAGAAATCCTGCAGGTGGGCATGGGAGTGGGAGATGCGTGGGGTGGTGAGGCGAAGGTCGTTGGAGGATCGGAGGGGGCGACCTGGTGTATACCTGTGAACAAACTCCGAGATGTAGGTAGGGTAGGTTTTGTGTAGGGATGATCGGAAAGAGCAAATTCCATTCCGCCGGAATTCGCAGATTCCGCCAGCGCTTAATTCCGTCGCTATGAAAATTCAGTTGATTTTTTGCGAAATTCCACGGAATTCCAGATTCCTGCGAAAAAATTAAAGTAATAGCAAATGGAACCTTGTTTATGCTAAATGATAGCCCATATAACCTATTGACTGTTCCCTTAGTCCTTTTTCTCCCTTCCTTCCTTCTTACTCCTACCTCTCTCCCTCCTCCGGAGGAGGCTCTTGTCTTCCAGGGAATTGTAGGATTTCAAAAGCCAGCTGTAATGATCGGTGTAACACAGAGAGGGTCTGATTACCGGTGATCTGCAGTATCACCGAGAATGCAGAATATACCCGATTATTGATGATCTGCAGTATCACCGTTAATCAGATATATATTCTAACCTCTGGACACCTGAGTAATATGAGAGTTTTTTGGTGTAACAGTAATACTTTGAGTATTGCACCTGAGGGGCAGGTGCGAGGCAGTACAAGTACTGTACAAGAGACAAGTTCCTTCCACTAGCCTGGACTCTCCCGAGAGAGGAGTCAGGCTGGAAGTGGGAAGGACAGAGTGAGAGTGACACCAGTGAGGAGATGTCACTAACAGATCTGGGAACTGCCTCTAACAGTAAGGTCAGTTCTCGAAGGTCGGGCAAGCCGGGTCGTTAAACACACAGACAGATAAGATACAGAATCAGGAGACAGATACAGAGTCCAGGAACGAGCAGAGTTTGGCAACAGGATATCAGAATAGCAAGGTACAGAATCAGGAATCAGAAGAAGGGTCAGGCAGGCAGAAGGTCATAACAAATAATACAATACAATATTCCTAACGCTAAGGTGTGAGCTCCTTGATCATCAACACCTTTGGAAACTGAGCTAGAACACAGATACTGACAAGGTCTCAGTGCTACCACGTAGTGATCGCAACGCCAGACGCCAGAGAAATGACCAGCATCCAGTATATATACAATAGCGCTCTCCAGCGCCACCCCTAAGTGCTGGACCAATGGGAGGTGGTGAAAATGTCAGCTGACCAGCTTGGTCAGCTGACTCTTCTCTGGCTGTCATATAAGCTCTGCCTCTCAGCGCGCGCGTCCTTCTGAACCTGTGTGGACTAGCAGTCCCAGCCACACCAGACATGTTTTGCAATGTATCCGCTGATTCGGGCGCGGGAGCCGCCGCGCTGCTCTCCAAGCAAGCGTCGGCTTCCCCGCGTCCAACCACAGTTTCGGTAGCATTGTTATGCGCGCAATCCGCCGCATCCAATGCGGACTCCGACACTCTGCCCATGCAGCATGCGGCGGTTTCCTCGCGTTGTGCCGCCATGTTGGACGCGGAAACAGCCTCCTCATACTGAGCACTTGCGGCGGCTTTTCCGCGTTTCCTCACACCAGCTTATATACATTTGCCGCGAATCGAACCTAGGTCTAGTGCTTGGTAGGCAGCTCCCCTCACCACTATACCACCACCAACACTAGCCGCCGGAAAAGCTGCCGCAAGTGCTCAGTATGAGGCGGCTGTTTCCGCGTTTCCTCACAGATCTGACCAACTTGTTAGCTGACCAGTGGCCCAATTGATCTGTGGGGAGTGAAGGTGCAACCATGGCATGCCAAGGATGACTGTGGAGGTCGTCATGTGTAATACAAAAAACTGTAGTTTCTCCTTATGTAGCACCCCTATAGTGACTTCCACCTCTGGTGTCTGAGACAGAGAATGGTTATTTTGCAGGGGGGAATCATCTACTGCTGTAACCTGAACGGGTGGTTTCACCGGGGTGAACGGAATACCCAATTTCTTTGCAAATTCGAAATCCATAAAATTAGCTGCAGAGCCTGAATCAATAAAGGCCTCAGAAACCTCAGTTTGATCTTCCCATGTAACAGTACAAGGAAGAAGTAACCGTTTATCCTCTAGGGATAAGAGTCGTGCGCCTAGGGTGTTACCCCCTACAACTCCTAGGCGGTAGCGTTTCCCGACTTGTTAGGACAATTACGTACCCTATGACCCCCTTCTGCGCAGTAAAGACACAGTTGCTCAGACATCCTGCGTCTTCGCTCCACTTGGGATAGTTTTGACTGACCAATTTGCATTGGCTCGGGTGGAGGCAAGACTGGAGGAGGTGGAGTCACCGGAGGCGCAGCGTAAGACCCCATCCTTACACGGTTACTACCCCGGGTCTGCCTCTGATAGCGCAGCCTGCGGTCGACTCGAATGGCCGATGAAATGGCCTCATCGACTGTTTTAGGTTCAGGCTGACTTAACATAAGATCAGAGACCTCATCTGACAACCCTGATAAGAAACAAATCAAGAGGGCATAGGTGTCCCACCTGGCTGAAACTGACCACCTCCTAAATTCTGCTGCATAATCCTCGACCGGACCCTTGCCTTGACGCAAGAGCTTGAGCTTCCGCTCAGAAGTCGCAGCAAGGTCCGGGTCGTCGTAAATTATTGCCATAGCTTTAAAGAATTCATCCACTGTGGTGAGGGCTAAGTCTCCGGTGGGCAGACTGTACGCCCAGGTCTGAGAATCGCCTGATAACAACGTCTTAATAAATGTGACCCTTTGGGCCATATTTCCAGAAGATCGGGGTCTCAACTCAAAGTAAGATAACACTCTACTTCTAAAATTTCGGAAGTCAGATCTGTGACCAGAAAATTTCTCAGGTACAGGCAAACCTATGTCAGAGCTAGAAGAGGATCGCACCTCGTCCACTGCTGTCTGGAGGGTTTGTAAAGAACCAGATAAGGCGTCAATCATAGTCTTGTGACTACCCAGCACTTGGTTGATGTTTTCCACCAAAGTGGCAAGTGCGCCCAGACGGTCAGTGTGTGCGTCCATTTGCATTTTAGTCTGGCGTTCTGTAATGATCGGTGTAACACAGAGAGGGTCTGATTACCGGTGATCTGCAGTATCACCGAGAATGCAGAATATACCCGATTATTAATGATCTGCAGTATCACCGATAATCAGATATACAGTATATTCTAACCTCTGGACACCTGAGTAATATGAGAGTTTTTTGGTGTAACAGTAATACTTTGAGTATTGCACCTGAGGGGCAGGTGCGAGGCAGTACAAGTACTGCACAAGAGACAAGTTCCTTCCACTAGCCTGGACTCTCCCGAGAGAGGAGTCAGGCTGGAAGTGGGAAGGACAGAGTGAGAGTGACACCAGTGAGGAGATGTCACTAACAGATCTGGGAACTGCCTCTAACAGTAAGGTCAGTTCTCGAGGTCGGGCAAGCCAGGTCGTTAAACACACAGACAGATAAGATACAGAATCAGGAGACAGATACAGAGTCCAGGAACGAGCAGAGTTTGGCAACAGGATATCAGAATAGCAAGGTACAGAATCAGGAATCAGAAGAAGGGTCAGGCAGGCAGAAGGTCATAACAAATAATACAATACAATATTCCTAACGCTAAGGTGTGAGCTCCTTGATCATCAACACCTTTGGAAACTGAGCTAGAACACAGATACTGACAAGGTCTGAGTGCTACTATGTAGTGATTGCAATGCCAGACGCCAGAGAAATGACCAGCATCCAGTATATATACTATAGCGCTCTCCAGCGCCACCCCTAAGTGCTGGACCAATGGGAGGTGGTGAAAATGTCAGCTGACCAGCTTGGTCAGCTGACTCTTCTCTGGCTGTCATATAAGCTCTGCCTCTCAGCGCGCGCGCGCGTTCTTCTAAGCCTGTGTGGACTAGCAGTCCCAGCCAATCCAGACATGTTTTGCAATGTATCCGCTGATTCGGGCGCGGGAGCCGCCGCGCTGCTCTCCAAGCCACAGTGTCAGTAGCATTGTTATGCGTGCAATCCGCCGCATCCAATGCGGACTCCACCACTCTGCCCATGCAGCATGCGGCGATTTCCTCGCGTTGTGCCGCCACGTTGGACGCGGAAACAGCCGCCTCATACTGAGCACTTGCGGCGGCTTTTCCGCGTTTCCTCACACCAGCTTATATACATTTGCCGTGAATCGAACCCAGGTCTAGTGCTTGGTAGGCAGCTCCCCTCACCACTATACCACCACCAACACTACATGCTGAAGCCAGCCTAGCATGTATCATTATGATATATCCAAGAGAAAAATGAGCTTGCTTAGGGATTTGTAGGATGTCAAAAGCCAACTCACATACATTGGCCAGGAATCGAACCCAGGCATACCGCTCTGTAGCCTGCTATCCTAACCATTATATCACCAACACAACACACTACAATGCTACATGCTGAAGCCAGCCTAGCATGTACCATTGTCATATATCCAAGAGAAAAATGAGCTTGCTTAGGGATTTGTAGGATGTCAAAAGCCAACTCACATACATTGACCAGGAATCGAACCCAGGCCTACCGCTTGGTAGGCTGCTATCCACACCATTATTCTTATTAGGCAGAAGTGGCTGGATAGTGTAATGGTTAAGGGCTCTGCCTCTGACACAGGAGACCTGGGTTCAAATTCTGCCATTATTATTATATTATAAATCAGTTCGATGGGGAAAAAAATTTGCATTCTGTAAAATTTCGCAGAATTCCCCCTTTTTTTAGCGGAAATTCCGCCACAGTGATATAGCAATTCCGTTTCCTCACAACGGAACGGAACGGAATCACCAAATTCCGTCCGGAATCATGGAATTCTTAATTCCGCAGAATCCAGCGACCATCCCTAGTTTTGTGCACAGATTTATACTCCAGGCATAGAATCTTGAAAGTTATCCTGAAACGGATAGGGAGCCAGTGCAGGAATTCACAAAGGGGAGATGTGGATGCGGAGTGGTGCGAAGAATGGATGAGTCTTGCAGCCGCGTTCATCACTGATTGAAGGGGGGCAGTATGTTTCAAGGGGAGGCCAGAAAGGAGGGCATTACAGTAATCAAGGCGGGTGATGATGAGGGAATGGTCGTGTCTGGGGTTAAGAAGGGGCAGATCTTGGAGATATTACGGAGGTGGAAATTGCAGGCTCTGGTGATGTTTTGGATGTGTGGGATGAAGGAGAGGTCAGAGTCCAAGGTGACACCCAGACAGCGGGCCTGGGAGGTAGGGCGAATGGTTGTGTTGTCGATTGTGAGGTGGAATCTGCGAGGGGTGCAGCAGCATGGGGTGGAAAGATCAGGAGCTCATTTTTGTCTAGGTTAAGCTTCAGGAACCTAGCAGACATCCAGGAGGAAATTGTTGAGAGACATGAGGAGACCTTGTTTATGGTGGTGGATGAGAGATCGGGGTATGGAGGTAAATCTGAGTGTCATCGGCATAAAGGTGATATTTGAAGCCCAGGGAGGAGATAGGCTTGCCAATTGAGGAAGTGTATATGGAGAAAAGAAGGGGGCCCAGAACTGAGCCCTAGGGGACCCCGACTGAGAGGGGGGCAGGGGTTGAGGAGGAGCCATTGTTGGAGGAGGGGGTGGTCAACAGTGTCAAATGCTGCACAGAGGTCAAGGAGGAGCAGGATGGAATAACTGCCTTTGGCCCTGGCCAGGGTAAGGTCATTGACCACCTTGGCGGGATGATGTCACCGACGTCATGGACGTCAGAGGGAATCCCGATCCACCCCTCAGTGCTGCCTGGCACTGATTGGCCAGGCTGCACAAGGGGTCTGGAGGCAGGGTCGGACTGGGCCACAGTAGTAAAGTTTTTTTCCCTCGGTGGGCCTCGCCTCCAGGTCTCTAGTGGGCCCTACCTCCTTGTCTGACAGAGCTCCAATTGCTGCCTGCAGCACAAAAATTCTCTTCTCAGTGCTGTAATCACTCATGCTGAGAGCAGTGGCGTAGCTAAGGAGCTGTAGGCCTCGATGCAAATTTTACAATGGGGCCCTGCAAGCACTCTATACATAACAATTGATACGACGCACCAAAACCTGCCAATGGCGACTACAGTGTCAGAGGTGCAAGAAGGGGATGGGAAATAGCTTGTTAATGATTACCACTATTCATAGTATCTATAGAAGTGATTATTATGAGCACAGGACCAATAGAGAGGTAATACTGTAGTTGGAGGGCCCTTCGGGGCCCCTTTGGCCAAAGGTCCCCGATGCGGTCGCAACCTCTGCGGTTGCAACCTCTGCAAAGTAGGACATTACTTTATATTGAATGAGGGGACTCTATGCAAAGTTTTGCTGGGCAGCAGTGTCTCTGAATTACAATGCTGCTAAGATCATGTACATTTGGCTCTGTCCATAATACATCATGACCACGCCCACCTTCCGCTGCATGGTCACGGCCTTTTTTCACTGCAATCATGGGATGTGTGGGCCCCAGGTTGAAATTTCTTTGGTGGGCCCCCAGTGTCCCAGTCCGACCCTGTCTGTGGGGGGGGAGGGGGGGGCAGCGGCACGGCGGGCAGCGGCGAATTGACGGCGAGCGGCGGCGGCGATCGGAATATGCATGCAACTAGCAAAGTGCTAGCTGCGTGCAGTAAAAAAAAAAATTGTGAAAATTTCTGCACAGGTTACCCCGAGCTGAGCTCGGGATAATCGGCAAGAAGGTTAAGGATTTGTAGTATGTCAAAAGCCAACTCACATTGGCCAGGAATAGAACCCAGGCCTACCGCTCTGTAGGCTGCTATCCTAACCATTATACCACCAACACAACACACTACAATGCTACATGCTGAAGCCAGCCTAGCATGTACCATTATGTTTTATCCAAGAGAAAAATGAGCTTGCTTAAGGATTCAGGGTTGCTCGTAAACTACGCCAGCGCGAATCTTTGCATTGTAGTACGCAACTACGCATCGTAGTTCGTAGGCGAAGTTTAAGAACTACACGTACGCATTTCCGCGTAGTTGTAGTCCCGCTATGCGAAGCTTCGCCCGCTACGCGTAGTTGATGTATGTATTGCGAAGTCAACTACGCGCGCGGTAACTGCATTTATATGGGTCATTACGCATGCGCAGAAATTTTATTGCCCTTTATACGCATACAATTCCGCATTGGATGGTGGAATGTATGCTTATATTAGTTTGTGTATGCGCATAGTTA
This sequence comes from Hyperolius riggenbachi, assembly GCF_040937935.1. Lineage (NCBI taxonomy): Eukaryota > Metazoa > Chordata > Amphibia > Anura > Hyperoliidae > Hyperolius > Hyperolius riggenbachi. The sequence continues at coordinate 188,762,561 of NC_090651.1, read as the reverse complement.
GCAGATTATTGCGGAAATTTTTCCGCATAAGGGCATAAGCGGTCGCATCAACTACGCTACGCAATACGTGAAGCTTGCGTATTTTAATGCGTTGTCTACGGTATGCTAACGTAGCGGAGTGGCTGATTTCGGAGCCGTAGATTGCGAAGCGTATTTGCGTAAAAATACGCGTAGTTCCAGCGTAGCGAAGTTGGCTGAATACGACCATCCCTGTAAGGATTTGTAGTATGTCAAAAGCCATCTCACATTGGCCAGGAATATAACCTAGGCCTACCGCTCTGTAGGCTGCTATCCTAACCATTATATCACCAACACAACACACTACAATGCTACATGCTGAAGCCAGCCTAGTATGTACCATTGTGATATACCCAAGAGAAAAATGAGCTCTCTCTCTCTCTAGGACTTGATGCCATTGAAGTGAATTTTCAGCTTAAAACCATCAACCGATACCGGCAGAATTTCACAGGCAATTTTGGAATTCCACCGGATTGAAAAAGCAATTCCATTCCGACCAATCGGAATGGAATAACCAATTTCCACCCAAAATTGCGGAAAATACAATTCTACGGAAAGCGGTGATCATCCCTACTAGAGAGAGAGAGAGAGAGATGAATCTACATGGCTATCTGGGGTTCTCTTCGGACAACTGTTGAACACAAAAGGCAAGGCCATGCCACCAATCTTTCAGTTAACAGCCAAACATGCCAACCAATTGTGCCACAGAGACTGTGTACCACAAAGACTGTGCACGCAGTTGCTGTTGAATGATTTTATGGGGATGTATGTGTGTCTTTTAGAGGAAGGAAGTAAATCTGTTCCAAGAAGTTTCAGCATGTAGTGTTGGTGGTATAGTGGTGTGGATAGCAGCCTACAGAGTGATAGGCCTGGGTGCGATTCCTGGCCAATGTGAGTTGGCTTTTGAAATCCTACAAATCCCTAAGCAAGATCATTTTTCTCTTGGATATATCACAATGGTACATGCTAGGCTGGCTTCAGCATGTTGCATTGTAGTGTGTTGTGTTGGTTACATACTTACATAGTTATTTTGGTTGAAAAAAGACATACATCCATCGAGTTCAACCAGAAAACAAAGTACAACACCAGCCTACTCCCTCACATATCCCAGTTGACCAGAGGAAGGCGAAAAAACCCTTACAAGGCATGGTCCAATTAGCCCCAAAAGGGAAAAAAAAGTCCTTCCCGACTCCAGATGGCAATCAGATAACATCCCTGAATCAACATCATTGGGCATTACCTAGTAATTGTAGCCATGGATGTCTTTCAACGCAAGGAAAGCATCTTAGCCCCCTTTAAATGCAGGAATAGAGTTTGCCATAACTACTTCCTGTGGCAATGCATTCCACATCTTAATCACTCTTACTGTAAAGAACCCTTTCCTAAATAAATGGCTAAAACGTTTTTCCTCCATGCGCAGATCATGTCCTCTAGTCCTCTGAGAAGGCCTAGGGACACAAAGCTCATCCACCAAGCTATTATATTGCCCTCTGATGTATACATACATTTATAAATGTTAATTAGATTCCCTCTAAGGCGTCTTTTCTCTAGACTAAATAAACCCAGTTTATCTAACCTTTCTTGGTAAGTAAGACATTCCATCCCACGTATCAATTTTGTTGCTAGTCTCTGCACCTGCTCTAAAACTGCAATATCTTTTTTATAATGTGGTGAACAGAACTGAATTCCATATTCCAGATGTGGCCTTACTAGAGAGTTAAACAGGGGCAATATTATGCTAGCATCTCGAGTTTTTATTTCCCATTTACTGCATCCCAAAATTGTGTTAGCTTTAGCTGCAGCAGCTTGGCATTAAGTACGATTATTTAACTTGTTGTCGATTAGTACTCCTAAGTCCTTCTCCAAGTTTGATGTCCCCAACTGTATCCCATTTATTTTGTATAGTGCTAGACCATTGGTACGACCAAAATGCATGACTTTACATTTTTCAACATTGAATTTCATCTGCCATGTAAGTGCCCATATAGCCATCCTATCCAGATCCTGTTGCAATATGACACTATCTTCCTGAGAGTTGATGATTCTGCTCAATTTTGTATCATCTGCAAAAATAGCAACATTGCTCACTACTGCATCTACTAGGTCATTAATAAATAAATTGAGGAGCACTGGACCCAGTACAGACCCCTGTGGTGGTATAATGGTTAGGATAGCAGTCTACCACGCAGTAGGCCTGGGTTTGATTCCTGGCCAATGTGAGCTGGCATTGAAAATCACAAACACTGGTTCACATGACAGCCAGGGGCCCCAGGTCTCTCTCACTAGCTGGGGCCCCCAAACCACCATGCGATACCTAGACTCTATCTGGTCAGCAGGCGCCAATCAGGTGTACGGTCATACACCCTTTGCCTGCCATACCAAATCTAGCAGGAATAGCATTCTTTAGCATTCAGATGGGAGGCTCGGTTGGACGTAATCATTATTACATCTTTTACAGGGTCCGCCCCGTGTAGGCATCTCCCACACTGTCCCCTCCCTAACCACTCACCTGTCAAGCGCATCCTGGAAGCTGCAAAAAAGAATCACAAACACTGGTTCACACAACAGCCGGGGCCCCAGGTCTCTCTCACTAGCTGGGGCCCCCAAACCACCATGCGATACCTAGAGGCAAATGCAGGCGAGATCTGGAACTCTCACTACCAGAGACTTCACCCCCACTGCCTCTAAACTGAATTCTAACAATGTGAGTTGACTTTTGAAACCCTACAATTCCCTAAGCAAGCTCATTTTTCTCTTGGATATATCATAATGGCACATGCTAGGCTGGCTTCAGCATGTAGCATTGCAGTGTGTTGTGTTGGTGGTATAATGGTTAGGATAGCAGCCTACCACCTGGTAGGCCTGGGTTCGATTCCTGGCCAATGTGAGTTAGCTTTTGACATACTACAAATCCTTAAGCAAGCTCATTTTTCTCTTTGATATATCATAATGGTACATGCTAGGCTGGCTTCAGCATGTAGCATTGTAGTGTGTTGTGTTGGTGGTATAATGGTTAGGATAGCAGCCTACAGAGTGGTAGGCCTGGGTTCTATTCCAGGCCGATGTGAGTTGGCTTTTGACATCCTACAAATCCCTAAGCAAGCTCATTTTTATCTTGGATATATCATAATGGTACATGCTAGGCTGGCTTCAGCATGTAGTGTTGGTGGTGGTATAATGGTTAGGATCGGGGGCGCTTTTTGCCACAGGCAGTACAAGCAGTGGCCTGCAGCGCTGTGCCAATCAAAAGGCGCATTTTCGTCCGCCTGTCCCTTCTGCCATGTCATTTATTTTGTCCCCCATGTCAGTGTTCCTGTCGGCAGCAGCAGCAGCCAGCTTCTTTCTATGCTACACGTGCGTGTAGCGACACTTCCGTCTCCCCCGCCCCCTGGCGCCAGCCGGCCAATAAGCAGAGGGGAAAGCTCTGCTCCAAGCCTCAGCTTTTCTAAGCAGCCACAGACGCAGTGTTTACTGCGTGTGGCCACGCCCCCTAACCCCGCCCCTGCCAGTCATGGAGTTAGATGCCGATCTGGATGCTGCTGACCACCTGAAAGTGGTCAGTCTATGTCCCCCTGCATCCCCCTGAAGGGGCATCAGAGCAGAGAGAGGTGGGCAGGCAGATGGCTCTGCTCGGAGGGGAGAAGAGAGAGAGAGCCATCTACCAATCAGCAGGACGGATGGAGTGCAAGGAGGAGCACAGAAGCTGGACGGCTGACATGTGAGTAGAGGGACAGGACTGTCAGTAACACTGTGTGAGGCAGCCCCCCTCCCCCTCGACCATCTAGTGACAAGGGCAAAGACATAGGCTCTGCAGAAGGTAGTCTGCCTTATTTACATAAGGTGCCTTGCATTTGTAACAGGGGTGAAAAGTTCCTGTGTCTGAGTGCCCCGTGATTGCCCTGCTGGACTCCATCCCCCTCTTCCTCCCTCCTCTCCCCCTCCCAGTGCTTCAACATGCTCCCAGTGTGCTCTCTGTCAAACAAGACCACCTGTGGTGACACATCTGTCTCTCCCTCATTCACTCTGTCTCTCCTCCATTTTCCTCCATCTCTTCCTCCTTTCCACCTATTTTCTTCACCACTCTCCTTTTCATGTACTTTTGTGACACTCTCCCACTTTCCTGGTCTGTCTCTGTTATCTGCTACTGTCTCTCTCTCTCTCTCTCTCAGGGGTGCCTGGTCCACCGACCTCACTGACTAAGTGGTTGCGTGAGGTGCTGTCAGTTTGTCTCACCTGAGGCGCAGCCAGATTGTGTGACCCCCATGGTTCGGCGCTTGCGGCGTCTAATAGACGCTGTGCCAAATTGCTGGGCGAATCCAGTAGCTCACCTCAGCCTGCAGAGTCTTCCGGCAGGCAGAGCAGGGCTATAGGAAGATGGTGTCCGAAGCCCTACACTGGAGACTATTTGTGTCTCCGGCGCAGGGCTTTGGGCTCCATCTTCCCATAGCCCTGCTCTGCCTGTGTTAGCGTGGGACTTTCACAGCGGCTGGCTGCAGGGAAATGACTCGATGAGCTGTGCGCTGGGAGAGGTGACTTCTGCAGGCTTTTTTTTTTTTTTTTTTTTTTTTACACAGGTGCATTATTTTTTTTTGTGAAACACTGCCCATATTATGATTGTTTTCTAGGGAAACATTGCAGCATTACGATTATTTTCTAGTGATAAATTGCTGCATTACGATTAGTTTCTGGTGAAACATTGCTGCATTACGATTATTTTCTGGTGACATTGCTGCGTTACGATTATTTTCTGGTGAAACATTGCTACGTTACGATTATTTTCTAGTGAAACATTGCTACATTACGATTCTTTTCTTCTGAAACGCTGCCCACATTACGATTATTTTATACTGAATCATTGCTGCATTACGATTATTTTCTGGTGAAACATTAAAACATTACTTTTTTTTTTAAGGCGAAACATTGCTGCATAATGATTATTTTATGGTGAAACATTGCTGCGTTATGATTATTTTCTGGTGAAACACTGCAAACATTACAATTATTTTCTGGTGAAAATTGCTGCATTACAATTATTTTATGGTGAAACATTGCTGCATTACGATTATTTTATGGTGAAACATTGCTGCATTACGATTTTTTTATGGTGAAACATTGCTGCATTACGATTTTTCTATGGTGAAAATTGCTGCATTACGATTTTTTTATGGTGAAACATTGCCGCAGTACGATTATTTTATAATGAAACATTATTTTCAAAAAGGGGGTGAACGAGAGAGGGGAGGGAAGCACGGGGGGCGCCACAGGTTTTTTTGCCTGGAGTGACAAAATGGCTAGAGGCGCCCCTGGTTAGGATAGCAGCCTACCATGCACTCAATTCCCGGCCAAGGTATGTAAGCTGGCTTTTGAAATCCTACAATTCCCTGGAAGACAAGACCCTCCTCCCTCTGGGAGGAGGGAGAGAGGGATTCACTGCCTGATGTTGTAAAGCAGTGTAGGCCTGAAATTGAACATTCAATGAGATTTCTGACCTTAAAACACTGCTTTGTGTCAAAAGCAGATTTTTTCTGAGACTTTTGATGTGTATTTCATTCAACCATCCAGGTATTCGACCCCTTGAAACATCTTTTCTATCATTTTTCTAGCCAGCAGAAATGTTTCTAAATCTTTAAGTTTGCCTCCCCATTGAAGTCTATTGCGGTTCGCAAAAGTTTGCGCAAACCGAACCTTCTGCGAAAGTTCGCGAACAGGGTTCGCGAACCGAAAATCGAAGGTTCGGGCCATCTCTAGTGTTGATGAATTGGGTAATGCGTTGGTGGACTAGGCGTTCGAGGAGTTTAGAAGCATAGGGAAGGAGGGGAATTGATCGGTAGTTTGGGGGTAGGGATGGGTTGAGTGAGGGTTTTTTTGAGCAGGAGAAATACAGTGGCCTGTTTGAATGCTTTGGGAAAGGTGCCTGTGGAAAGGGAGAGATCGAACAAGGAGGTGAGGATTGGGGCCAGGTCAGGGAAGTGGGGACAAAGAGTATTTGCGGGTACAGGAGGTGGGGGCGAAGCCGCTAGCAGCAGGCTGACTTCATCAATGGTGGCAAGAGCAAAGGAGATGAGTTGTGGATGAGACAAGGGAGCAGCTGGGAGGGAAGGCAAGGGGACAACCTGAGAGGCGTTGGGAAGGGAGGAATGGAGGAGGGAAATTTAATTGCGTATTGTTGCAATTTTAGTGGTGAAGTGGTTGGCAAAGTTGTTGGCTGAGAGGGAGGAGCTGGGAGGGGGAGGAGTGGGGTTGAGGAGGGAATTAAAGGTAGCAAAAAGCCGTTGAGGGTTGGAAGCTTGGGTTTCAATCAGTGCTGCAAAGTACCTTTGTTTAGCCTCAGAGAGGGCATTGTGGAAGAGTAACAGTTTGGCCTTGTAATCTAGGAAGTCAGAATTGAGACGTGATTACCTCCATTTCCGTTCGGCTGCTCAAGTTTTTTTCCCGAGGTTACGTGTGTGGGTGTTGTGCCAAGGTTGGGGGGGGGGGCTTGTTAGGGCGGAAAATTAAGGGGGCAGCTTGATCTAAAGCAGATGAGAGGGCAAGGTTATATTGTGCAGCCTCTTAATTGGGGCATGTGAGGGTGGGTAGGTGGGAGGAGAGGGAGAGAAGGGGACTTGCTAGGGCATTTGGGGTGAGATTACGTAGGTCTCTCTGCCATCAACCAGGCTGAGGGGTGGGGAGAGAAGTGGTTGATGGGGAAATGGTTAATGGGGAAATGGTGAAGGTGAGGAGGTGATGGTCGGAGATAGGGAAAGGTGCGATGTCCAGGTTGCTGAGGGAGGTGGACTTTGAGGATATGAGGTCAAGAGTATGACCAGTACGGTGGGTGGGGCGAATTTGTGTGCTGAGAGAGACCAAGGGATTTGATGAGGGAGAGTAGCTGTTTGGCAGCAGTGGAGTTAGGCTCATCGATAGGTATGTTGAAATCCCAGAGTATGATGGTGGGGAGGTCAGATGACAGGTTGTGGGGGAGGCCAGGTTGTCAAGGAAGAGTGAAGTTGGAGCAGATTGGGGGGGGCGGGTGATATAGGACTGCAATGATGGCTGGGAGAGGTTGGTACAGGCGGATTGCATGGGCTTTAAAGGATGAGAAGTGCAGGGAAGGGGGTGGTGATAGGACCCGGAAGGTGCAGGATGCGGAAAGAAGAAGACCCACCCCTCCTCCAGTCCTGTTGTCAGGTCTGGGGGTGTGACGGAGGTGCAGTCCCCCATAGGAGAGAGCAGCGGCTGCGGTACAGTCAGAGGGGGTGAGCCATGTCTCTGTGAGGGTAAGGAAGGTGATTGATTTGGAGAGGAAGAGCTCATGGATGGATGTGAGCTTGTTGCAGACAGAGCTGGCATTCCAGAGACCACAAAACAGAGGGAGAGAGTGCCTGGGGGTTGTATGGATGGGAATGAAATTATTATGGTGTGGTCTGTGGATGCAAGAGGAGTGTGGTGGGGCTGGGAGGGGGGTGGCTGGGAGTTTAGGGATCAGTGGAGGTCTAGGGATGGGTGGGTGGAGGATGGAGGGAGAAAGTACTGGGACAAGCTGGAGAAGCAGGTGGAGGAATAGCATGTGGTAGTTGTGGAGGGGTGGTAGAGAGTTGGGAGGAATATGGTGAGTGAAGTGTGAGTGAGCCAGGGAAGGGGCAGGGGGAAGGGGTACATTACATTGTGTGGTGATGAGGCTGGTAGTGGTTTGGACTGAGGTAGATGTGTAGAGAATGGTGAAAGAGGCATGGAGTAGGGGAGAGGAAGAAATATGAGTGCAAGGTTTGGATAGTGATCAGGAATGAAGGTGAGGCTAAACGTTTGAGGAAGTTACCTTGGTTTAATGCTGAATTCTGCTGAATTGCAATTGAATTCTGTTAAATTCTGGTTCATTTCCATCCTTTGAAGACGACCCTTAGAAGACGAACCGAAGTCTGCCCGAACCAACTAGCAGACCTCCTGATATACACACAGCATAAGAGCAAATGAGTAATCAGAAAGGCCTGGCAGACAATTTACAATTAAGCAGGGGGTGGGTCACTAGAGTCTCCTGCAAGTCAAACAAACTCATAGGTGTTACAACTTTGTTTGAAATTACAGACAGGCCACCAGTGTGAAACAAAAGCCAGAATTTCAATAGCAATTAGTACATGACAATGTAAATATGTTACTTAGGTGCTACTAATGTGTGAGAAGCAGAGCAGGACAGCAGAAATGAACTACATGCAATAGATTAGAGATCAAACATACAGGTAGAAGGATGCAGTAAAGGATCGCTTTCAAGTTCAGTGCAGGTCGAACATACAGGCAGAAGGATGCAGTAAGGAGTCGCTTTCAAGCAGGGGCGTAACAATAGCCCCTGCAGGCCCCTCAACTGCAGGTGGGCCCGGAGACTCACAGGGGCCCCACACGCTGGCTGCCTGCACAAGGCGATCCTTTGCAGAGGAGAGCAGACAGCGTACAAAGAGTGCAGACGGCACACAGGGGCAGAAAAGACATAGCCTGAAACATAGATGGAACACTGGCCCTGGCAGAGACACATCTTGCAGCAGTCCCCGGTCAGCATCACAGAGCCACTCGCTACTTCCCTTCCCTCACAGGAAGTTACATCCTGCCAGTAGCTTGCAGTGGAGCTGGTCGCTTCTGCTGAATCTATTCCTCTGCCTTCTGATGCTGGCTGTGTGCATGCTGGGCCAGTTCCTCAGAGCAGCGTTCCGTTCAGTGAGGAAGCTGGAAAGATGCCTATCTCTCCTGCACTGTGGTATCGGGTGACACAGGGAAGGAGAACACAGTCCGTGCAGGCTCAGCAGAGGGATGGGATCATGTGCAAAGGTATGCTTCATCCCTGCTGTGCCCTGCATTTCACTCGTATTGTGATGTGGTAGCAGTGAAAAACACTCACTAACACACTCACTCTCTCATTCACTCTCTCTCACTCACTCTCTCTCTCTCACTTACTCACTTTTACTTACTCACTATCTCTCACACTCTCTCTCACTTACTAACTCTCACTCACTCCCTCTCACTCTCTCACTCACTCTCACTTACTCTCTCACTTTCTCACTTTTACTTACTCTCTCACTAACTCTCACTCTCTCTCACTTACTCACTCCCACTCACTCTCTCTCACTCACACACTCACTCACTCATTCTCACTCACTCTCTCACTTACTCTCTCTCTCACACACTCTCTCACTCTCTCTCCCCTTACACTTAACCCTGACCTCTATGCCCTTATCTTAATCACTTCCTGATATACTAATACGGGGGTCCATATTGAACATATAATGCGGGGGTTGGGGGGCCCCATCCAAAAATATTGCAGGGGGGCCCAATGATTGCTAGTTACGCCCCTGCTTTCAAGTTCAATGCAGGTCAGATTAAAGATTGAACATACAGGCAGAAGGATGCAGTAAGGGGTCTCTTTTAAGTTTAGTGCAGGTCAGATTAAAGATCGAACATACCTGTGAGGAGAAGAGGATGAAGATGATCAGGGAATTTGCAGATTAATTGAGGGTGCATGTGCAAGTGAAGTTGAATAATAAATTGAATTCTGTTAAATTCTGGTTAATTTCCACCCTTTGAAGACGACCTTTAGAAGACGAACCGAAATCGGCCCGAACCGACTAGCAGACCTCCACAAGCTTTCTTATTTCTCATACCTCTTGGTGAGATTTGTGCTTCTATATATTCTGACAGAAATGAAGAGTCCAACCATTGCATACTTTCATATTTCTTAGCATCCTCAAGTTCTCTAGGAGGAGGACTAAGGGCTCAGCAGCAGCACAGAAAGGCATGACCCCTCATTTACCAAGCACGAGAATTGTGCCCAAAAATTGTAAGTATTCTTGATTCGCGATAGCCTGACTCACTGGAATTCGACCCTCCTGATGTTCGACCACCTGCTACAACAGGAGAAAGCCGTCAACGACTACCTGAACAGCTACGGTCAAAGGTCAGGCTCTGGGGATCTGGGCATTTTCTTGCCAAAGTACTGGACACTGATACATAATGCCTGCAGGCTCATGTGTCTGATTCAGGAGGTGACCAACCTGGTGAGTTGCAGTGAAGGCGCCATCAGCGACTTGATTCCATATGCTTTCTTCCTGGAGAGTGCCGTGCGTAGAGTGGTGGATCAAGCTGTGGATGAGAGTGACCAGGAAGAGGCGGAAGAGTGGGAACAATCATCAGCAGAACCAGATGTTTCCTCAACACCTGCGGCAGCACAGAGGAGGGGAGAAGGAGGAAGAGTCACCTGGGCAAGAGGGGTCAGATGAGGAAGGGTTTTTTTTTTGAGGAGGAGGCGGAAGAACAATCGCAGCAGGCGTCACAGGGAGTTTGCGCTGCTCACCTTTCCCGTGGTATTGTTCGTGGCTGGAGGAGGAGGAGAACTTACCTGACATCACTGAGGAAGAGCAAGAGGAGATGGCTAGTACGTCGGCATGCGACTTTGTGCAGATGGGGTCTTTCATGCTATCCAGCCTGTTGAGGGACCCCCGTATAAAGAAACTCAAGGGGAATGACCTGTACTGGGTGGCAACACTACTAGACCCTTGGTATAAGCACAAAGTGGCGGAGATGTTACCAAATCACCAGAAGGCAGAAAGGATGCAGCACTTCCACTGCAAGCTGTCAAGTATGCTTTACAGTGCATTTAAGGGTGATGTCACAGCACAACGGAATAAAGGTGCCACTGCCAGTAATCTTCCTCCTCCTCCTACCATGTCCACGCAGGCAAGGACAGGACGCTCTAGCGATCTCATGGTGATGTCAGACATGCGGACATTCTTAGCCCTTTCGAATCCACCCTCCCCTAACGCCTGGACCGGCAGGTAGCCGACTACCTGGCCTTAACTGCAGATGTAGACACCAGCGACGAACCCCCGGACTACTGGGTGCGCATGCTGGACCTGTGACCAGAGCTGTCACAATTTGCCATCCAACTTCTGGCTTACCTTGCCTCAAGCTTCTTGTCAGAAAGGACCTTCAGCGCAGCTGGAGGCACTGTCAGTGAGAAGAAAAGACGCCTAGGTCAATAAAGTGTTCAGTAGCTCACCTTTATCAAAATGAATGAGGCATGGATCCCAGAGGGCTACTGCCCGCCCAAAGACTAAGTCAGTCCCCACACACAGCATCTCTGCCTGCACGCCTTGTGACTGCCTGCCCCAAGACTAAGTCGCTCCCCACACAGCATCTCTGCCTGCAGGCCGCTTGACTGTCTTCTCCGCCACCACCAACAGAGATGGCCCGAATGGTTCGCAAACTTCAGTGGTTCGCGTTAGCAGTGAACCACAAACTTTTTTTTCAAAAAAGTTTGGTTCGCATTTTTCCCATAGACTTTAATGCCCGCCGACTTTAGCGGTTAATAGCAAAGTCCCCTTACATAGTAAAACACCAAATTTGCAGGGTATGTAGAGGAGGGCAGTGACTAAAAGAGGAAAACACTATTTTTAAAAAGACCTTATAGTTTTTGAGAAAATTGATTTTAAAGTTCAATGTAAATTCTCCTTCTGACCGTGGAAAAAAACCCAGCCTACTTTAGCGGTTAATAGCAAAGCCCCTTTAAAAGATAGAAACACCAAAATTGCTGGGAATGTTAAGAAGAACAGTGCAAACAAGAAGACATTTTTTTTTTCAAAAAGACCTCGTACTTTTTGCAAAAATTGATTTTAAAGTTTCAATGCAAATTCTTCTTCTGACCGTGGGAAAATTAACCTCCGCTGACTTTATCGGTTAATAGCAAAGCCCCTTTAAAAGCTAGAAACACCAAAATTGCTGGGAATGTTAAAAAAAAAAACAGTGGGACCAAGAGGAAACATTTTTTTTTCAAAAAGACCTTATACTTTTTGAGAAAATCGATTTTAAAGTTTCAAAGAAAAAAGAGCTGATTCATTAAAAAAGAACCGATTGAGTAAAAAGAACCGGATCATTCATGAACCGTTAGTATAGCTTAGAATGCGTCCTGTGCAGGACGTACAGCTGCCGGCTCCCGCTGTCTCTCTCCACCTGCCATCACCTGTCACACTCACCTAGGCTTGCACCCAGTGCACCCATGGGTGCACCAGGTGCCAGCCTAGGTGAGGGTGACAGGTGAAGGCAGGTGGGGAGAGAAAACAGGAGCCGGCAGCTATGCATTCCAAAGGATGCATTCTCTGCTATGTGGGGGCCTTGGAGATCTCCGCACCCTGAGCTATACCAGACCGCATGGTCCATGGTATGGGGGGCTCCGGGGGAGAGGGGCGGCCAAGCCTTCCCCTTTCCCCCAAGCCCTTGTCCAATCCATGAACAAGGGGCTCTTCCCCACCTCCGGTGCCCCAGGAGGAGGTGGGAGTGATGACTCCCTGGGGGGGGGGGGGGGTTCATGGTGGCATCTGGGAGTCCCCAGATGCCCATCCCCCTCCCAGGAGAAATGAGTATAGGGGTAAAAAGTACCCCTTACTCATTTCCACAAAGGGTTAAATGAAATAAAAACACAACCACAAAAAAAATCCTTTAATGTTCTTATTTAACCAGAAATACTTACCTGTACCTTTAAAAAAATTTCCCACGCCAATATCCTCAGTAAATGATCCAACGAATACAGTAGCCTCTTATCTTGCAATCTTCAATTAAGTTGAAGATCTCCGACGCCCCCCACATAGCAGAGAATGCGTCCTTTGGGACGTATAGCTGCCGGCTCCCGCTGTCTCTCCCCACCTGCCTTCACCTGTCACCCTCACCTAGGCTGGCACCTGGTGCACTGGTTGCCAGCCTAGGTGAGGGTGACAGGTGAAGGCAGGTGGGGAGAGACAGCGGGAGCCGGCAGCTATACGTCCTGCACAGGACGCATTCTAAGCTATACTAACGGTTCATGAATGATCCGGTTCTTTTTAATCAATCGGTTCTTTTTAATGAATCAGCTTTTTTCTTTGAAACTTTAAAATCGACTTTCTCAAAAAGTATAAGGTCTTTTTGAAAATAAGTTCCTCTTGTTCCCACTGTTCTTCTTAACATTCCCAGCAATTTTGGTGTTTCTAACTTTTAAAGGGGCTAAAGTCGGCGGGGGTTCATTTTCCCACAGTCAGAAGTAAAATTTACATTGAAACTTTAAAATTGATTTTCTCAAAAACTACAAAGTCTTTTTGAAAAAAAAAATTCTTCTTGTTTGCACTGTTCTTAAAATTCCCAGCAAATTTGGTGTTTCTAGCTTTTAAAGGGGCTTTGCTATTAACCGCTAAAGTCGGCAGGCGTTTAATTTTCCCACAGGCAGAAGGAGAATTTTAAAATCGATTTTCTTAAAAACTATAAGGTCTTTTTGAAAAAAAAAATGTCCCTGTTTGTAGTCACTGAAAAAACTCATAAATGTTTCTAGTATTCAAAGTTCGCCTCCCCATTGAAGTCTAAACCGAAAGTCAGAGGTTCGGGCCATCTCTAACCACCAACAGGGTCCACGACTCCAGGTGGATTCCTGAATTTTTAAGGTCGCTACTAGCAATTTTAAAAATTGAAGAAAAAATTCTGGTGCGTGTACATGCCTGCCTAATGTTTCTGGCTGCACTGCAGCTGCAACAACAAAACAAAACAAAAGGCATGTACATGTGTCAATTCCCCTTTCATGATCGTTACCTTGCTGCGCGGTGAAGGGGCTTGCGTATCACAATGAAGCAATGACCGCCAACTATATGAGTGTGTCGGGGGGGGGGGGGGGCACACCCAAGATAATAAGGTCGTTGCTTCATTGTGAAGAAATTTCAATAAATCATCATTCATTAATCCACCAGTGTGGGCTTCCTTAACCAAACATTCAATTTTGCCCATAATAGAAACAATCGGATTACCATCTAGTCTGCGATATACTTTAGAATCAGATAACTGTTTCTCGATTTCCTGAATGTAATATACCCTGTCAAGCACAACCACTGCCCCCCCCCCCCCCCCTTATCCGCAGGATGAATAATAATCTGTGAGTTTTGTTCCAAGGATCTAACTGCACTCCTTTCATCATTGTTAAAGGGAACCTGTACTGAGTAAAATTATTTAAAATAAACACATGAGGTAACTTCAAATGAAGATTACATAGTTATCTTGCCATCAGTTCCTCTCAGAAGCTCACATTTTCTTCTGACAGTGATCCCTTCCAGTTCTGACAACATTTTGTCAGAACTGAAATATATCAGTTGCTGTCAGTTATATATCAGTTGCTGTCAGTTACAGCTGAGAGGAGAACTGATGTGTCCATGTTTCCCTATGGCTCAAGTGGGCGATGTTACAGTTTAACTCTGTGCTGACCAGGAAGCTGTTATGGTGTAATGGCCATTTTCAAAATGGAGGACGGAGAATTCTCTTGATCACAGTGGCCAAACAGGACGCAGGAGAGGAGAAAGAGATTGAGGAGTAGACTAGGCAGGAGGTAAGTATGACTTGTGCATGTTTATTTTGAGGTTTAATTTTCAGTTCAGGTTTTCTTTAAGATTATGATTGACAAATAACTTTCCAGTTTTGACTGTCTTCTCAACCTTACCCATATCACCCATAACTAGAGGTGTAGCGAACGGTTCGCCGGCAAACGGTTCCAGGCGAACATTGGTGGTTCGCGTTCGCTTGCGCCAGCCAGGCAAACTTTTACGGAAGTTCGATTTGCCCCATAATGCACTATGAGGGTCAACTTTGACCCTCTGCATCACAGTCAGCAGGCACATTGTAGCCATTCAGGCTACAGTAAGCCCTGGAGCCCCACCCCCCCTTATATAAGGCAGGGTTCGGTGGCCATTACACTCACTCGTGTGCCTGCTAGTGAGCGGAAAGGGACAGCTGCTGCAGACTTGTTCTTCTAGGGACAGATTAGTTAGGTTCTTGGCTGTTTAGTTTGCTCCTGGCTTATTGTTATTGCTTTATAGCACCCTAGCTTTTGTCAGAGCTCATCCTGTACTTTTTTTTTTTTTTTTTTACTGTGTGTCAAACTGACACTTTTGTTGCATGCACAGCCTTGCTAATTGATAGTGTGTGTGCCACTGCCAGCAGCCCAGCACATTCAGTGACTGACTGCCTGTGTGTGTGACAGGGAGCTGCACATTGTACTACCCAGTACTGCATATACCCAGTACCTGTTGTGTTTACTTAACCCACCTCATCACTGCATATACCAAGCTTTGTGTTGAGTGAACTCAGCTCACTGCATCCTACTACTACCTGTTGTGTTTACTTAACCCACCTCATCACGGCACATAACTACCTGTAGTGTTGAGTGAACCCAGCTCACTGCATATACCTACTACCTGTTGTGTTTACTTAACCCACCTCATCACTGCACCTAACTACCTGTAGTGTTGAGTGAACCCAGCTCACTGCATCCTACTACTACCTGTTGTGTTTGCTTAACCCACCTCATCACTGCACACAACTACCTGTAGTGTTGAGTGAACCCAGCTCACTGCATACACCTACTACCTGTTGTGTTTACTTAACCCACCTCATCACTGCACATAACTACCTGTAGTGTTGAGTGAACCCAGCTCACTGCATCCTACTACTACCTGTTGTGTTTACTTAACCCACCTTATCACTGCACATAACTACCTGTAGTGTTGAGTGAACCCAGCTCACTGCATCCTAACACTACCTGTTGTGTTTACTTAACCCACCTCATCACTGCACATAACTACCTGTAGTGTTGAGTGAACCCAGCTCACTGCATACACCTACTACCTGTTGTGTTTACTTAACCCACCTCATCACTGCACATAGTGTTGTGTACACCTGTAGTGTTGAGTGAACCCAGCTCACTGCATATACCTACTGCCTGTTGTGCTGAGTGAACCCAGCTCACTGCATCCTACTACTACCTGTTGTGTTTACTTAACCCACCTCATCACTGCACATAACTACCTGTAGTGTTGAGTGAACCCAGCTCACTGCATACACCTACTACCTGTTGTGTTTACTTAACCCACCTCATCACTGCACATAACTACCTGTAGTGTTGAGTGAACCCAGCTCACTGCATACACCTACTACCTGTTGTGTTTACTTAACCCACCTCATCACTGCACATAACTAACTGTAGTGTTGAGTGAACCCAGCTCACTGCATATACCTACTACCTGTTGTGTTGAGTGAACTCAGCTCACTGCATCCTACTACTACCTGTTGTGTTTACTTAACCCACCTCATCACTGCACATAACTACCTGTAGTGTTGAGTGAACCCAGCTCACTGCATATACCTACTACCTGTTGTGTTTACTTAACCCACCTCATCACTGCACATAACTACCTGTAGTGTTGAGTGAACCCAGCTCACTGCATACACCTACTACCTGTTGTGTTTACTTAACCCACCTCATCACTGCATATACCTAGCTTTGTGTTGAGTGAACCCAGCTCACTGCATATACCTACTACCTGTTGTGTTGAGTGAACCCACCTCACTGCATCCTAGTACCTTTACTGTTCAGTGAACCCAGCTCACTGCATATACCTAGCATCCCCCCGAGATGGACAAACCAGGTAGAGGAAGAGGTAGAGGCTGACCCAGAGGAAGGCCACCAGGCACCGGCAGGTCTGTGCGAGGTGGTGTTGCTGTGATTTCGTGCGGACCTGCCCCAAAATACAGTGCTCAGAAGAAGGCGTGCCATCACTTCCCAAAATCGTGAGGAGGTGATTGAGTATTTAACACAGAACACCTCATCTCCCGCAGCCACCAGCGCTACAACAAGCACCACATCCGCTGCATTTGAAACTTTGCAGGAGTTATCTGGTGGTGGTGGTGGTGAAATCACCGATTCACAGCCACTACTGCAACAACAAGAAGGCGGCGCAGGTACACCACCTCCTACGTCTGAGTTAGGTGGCGATAGTATGGACGAAACGTGTGTGGAGGGGGCTGATGAAACACCTGAAGTTGGTGCAGTTGAGGAGGTGTCTGAGGAAAGTGCAGCTGGCCAGGAGGATTATGATGACGATTATACGGATATCACATATGTTCCCGGTAGAGGAGATGACCAGGGGGACAGTTCAGAGGAGGAGTCAGAGAGGACTAGGAGGAGATGACTCCATGATAGAAGCAGGGAGCTCATCCTCAGAAACAGCTGGGGGCAGTGTCCGGCGCCATGTATCGCCAGCTATGGCCAGACAGCCAACAGCCACCGTAGCGCTATCACCCCAGGGGGGCTCAGCGGTTTGGAAATTTTTTAACGTGTGTGTCTCAGATCGGAGCAAAGCCATCTAGTGTCTCTGCCAGCAAAAATTGAGTCGTGGAAAGGCCAACTCTCACGTAGGGACAGGTGCCTTACGAAGGCACCTGGAGAGAAGGCACAAACAGCTATGGCAAGAACACCTGAGGAAAAGCAGCACCCCTCAAAAGACAAGCCGCGGAGAACAACCGCGGCAGCCGTCACAGGGGGCTTCTGCTGCTCCACGTTCCCATGGTATTGTTCGTGGCTGGGGGGAGGAAGAATGGCTACACTTAAACAATTTAAAAATACAACCATCTAAACTTTCAACCAATTTAAAAATACAACCATCTAAACTTCAAACAATTTAAAAATACAACCATCTAAACTTTCAAACTATTTAAAAATGCAACCATCTATCATTTTCAAACAATTAAAAAAAGGGCAAAAAAACTTGCCCTCCGTAAAACATTCTTGGCAAATGCTTCGACTTGGTTTGTCTTCCGCTGGCTCAAGGGTCCATCTGACCACAGATGCCTGGTCTGCAAAGCACGGTCAGGGCAGCTACAGCATGGGTCTCAGCAGGCTCCCACTTCGGGCCGCAATCCAACCTTCATTCCCCGCGGTGACAATGGCAGACTTGCCTCCATAACGGATTCCCGTTAAAGGGATTTAAAGTTAATTCATTTCAAATACACAGCAGGGCCTCGAAAATCCGCCTCCTGTATTGTTATTTTTGGTCACTACCTCGGGGCGGGCGTGCATGCCCTCCTTGGATGTGTAGTGGTAGCCGTTTCTCAGGCTCCACACCGGATTCCATCCCTCATCCCCGGCCATTACCCGGGGTCACAAATGGCAGACTTGCCCGCCTCCATATGATTCTCGTGAAAGGAATGTGGTGTCACCTTTGCCCGCCATAACTGGTTCTCGTTCAAGGATTTAAAGTACATTCAATTCAAATACACAGCAGGGCCTCGAAAGTCCGCCTCCTGTATTGTTATTTTTGGTCACTACCTCGGGGCGGGCGGGGCGTGCATGCCTGCCCGCTGCCCTCCTTGGATGTGTAGTGGTAGCCATTGCTCAGGCTCCACACCGGATTCAAACCCTTCATTCCCGGCCATTACCCGGGGTCACAATGGCAGACTTGACCGCCTCCACAGGATTCTCATTGTAGCGGTACTGAACAAGTACACAGCAAGTAGAAAATGTATTTAAAAACAAAACGTAAGCTTTTTATAACAATGCCATGGAAAGTTGAGAAGGAAGTCACACATTACCTGACATCACTGAGCGAGGAAGAGCAATCTCCCGTGTTGCGCAGTAGTCCAGCATGGCCGTCACTACACAAACAGCTGTTGTGGTGCGTTACCACAGTGAGTTTGGTGTGTCAGTGTGAAGGCAGTACTCTAATTACACTCCCTGATTGATGTATACACATGCAAGATGTTTTAAAGCATGTTAGGCCTGCAATTTAGCATTAAATGTGATTTCTGCCCTTAAAACGCTGTTTTGCGTCACATCCAGATTTTTCCCCGGGACTTTTGGCATGTATCCCACTCCACCATGCCCCCGTCCAGGTGTTAGACCCCTTGAAACATCTTTTCCATCACTTTTGTTGCCAGCATAATTTTTCTTTTTTCAAAGGTTCGCCTCCCCATTGAAGTCTATTGCGGTTCGCGAACTTTTCAGCGAACCGAACCTTCCGCGGAGTTCGCGAACCGAAAATCGGAGGTTCGCGACATCTCTACCCATAACCCTTTTAGAGAACAAATCAATGGCCGGGTGGCTGTTTGGGGTAAATGCAGTTTTATTTCTAAGGCCCAAACCCTTTAGTGTCAAACAATCATCCTGGGCTGGGGCTGTGAATCTAAAGATATTGTTAGTCCGGGGAGTCCCGAAATTTTTTTTGAGTTTCAGTGTTCTGAAAAAACGATTCAACTCAATATCCAATGAGAAGAAATCCGGAAAGACCGACTAACTTTCCGACTAACTAATTTTGCCCTGGGACTTTTTGCGTGTATCCCACTCTGTCATGCAAAACTCTCAGGTGTTAGACCCCTTGAAACATCTTTGTCATCACTTTTGTGGCCAGCATAAATGTTTGTAGTTTTCAAAGTTTGCCCCCCCCCCCCCCCCCCATTGAAGTCTATTGCGCTTTGCGAAGTTCGCACAAACCCGAACTTTTGTGGAAGTTCGCGTTCGAGGTTCGCGAACCCAAAATCGTAGGTTCGAGCCATCTCTATTTTTAATGAATTCT
The DNA here is from genome assembly GCF_040937935.1 of Hyperolius riggenbachi. Lineage (NCBI taxonomy): Eukaryota > Metazoa > Chordata > Amphibia > Anura > Hyperoliidae > Hyperolius > Hyperolius riggenbachi. The sequence goes on along the minus strand of NC_090651.1, from coordinate 188,743,173 downwards.
TTAACACTAGGCAACAAAGATAACAGCTCTAAAAATCCCCCTTTCCAAATGTTTTTCTTTTATGGAATTAGAAAGATGGAAACCTAAAGGTGACAAGTCACATGACAATTGTTCTTTATAAAGATTCTCAGAAACACCAGGTCTATTCACCAGGACAACTACAGATACACCAGATGATATAGGCATAGGAACCAATGGGGCAATAGCTGATGGTAACTGCGGATTATTAGCTGTCTGCGAGTTAGCCCCATCACAAACCCAATTCGCACCTTGCACATTTAATAATGGCTCTTTTACGGCCAAACCATTCTGTTGAATAGCAGATAAAATAGCAGATAATAGGGTGGACAGTTGCTCATACTCACCAGCAGCTTGAAAATGAACAGCTCCTTGACTGCCACTAGATCCAGTTCCTCCTTCAGAAATAAGACTCTGCTGCCGGCCACAGTAGCACCAGGTGACACATGCTGAGCAGCTGTCTCAAGTGTCCCCTGTGACCATGGAGATGCAGACCTGCTGCCATGTGCATGTAAACCCACCCTCCAAGCACAGATCAGCCTCCACCGGTCTTCCCTCACTGGCCACAGCTGCAGGGGTGGAGCGAGCTACGGGGGAAAGGACTCAATTGGCCCCAACTCCATTCAGCTCCCTGCTGACGTCACCGCCTCTCCCGGCGTCCTCTAGCTGAGCAAAGCTTTCCTGATTGGCTGCCCCGCTGTGACCCTCAACAGTTGGCTCCACCTACAACCAGCGATTGGAGCAACCCAGGTCAGGGTCCTCCCAACTCTTCCTATTGGTGCCTTCTTCTTAGCGCCAGAGGCTGAACCATGGAATCCGCCGACACTGCACCGCCGCTCCCAGAAATCGCAGAGGTGCCGCTTCTGGCCACCACATGCTTCACTACGATCTCAGGTGAGTCAATCCACCAGACTTCTTCTTCCTCTTCGCCGGGCGCGCCACCATCACTGGGGTATACAGACCAACTCTGCTGCCGATCTCTGCTGCCGGTCGCTGATCTCCCTCTTCCTCCACTTGTCGCCGTGATTCTTCCTCCACCAATTGCCAGCAGCGAGTTAGCAGTGCTTCTCTGTCAGGCTCTTCGGCTCTTGCAGCCATCTGCTGAAACAGGTCCATAGTGGTGGAGCAAGCAGTAATACAGCTCTGTATTACAAGCTCAAAGCTTGCTGATCGCCGCACCGGACCAACAGCTGAGTAGCACTCAAAGCCCTCCTTATATAGCCCCTTTTAGCAGCTGATTTCTTGGCACACAATCTACATAGGTAGAAAAAACAACGTTTTGTAAAAAATAATACCTTTAAATGGCTAAATGATAGAGTTAAGCTTTCATGGATCTAGGATTCTGGGATTTATTGGCAAACAATCCAAACTGCCAAAAACTTACCCTTTTTTACATGTGTCGACCAATTAGCTGCCAGGCAGTTAATCTCATGAGGAAAGCCCCAACTGCCAACTCTGGCTGCCACAAATCCCACGAGGAGCCTTTACTATGGTTTGGCTCCCTTAATTTCCACAAGAAATCTTTACCTTTTCTCAAACGGATCATCACACCCTCAACCAAATTAACTATGCCTATGGAGCCCCCCTAAATCAAATTTCATTTATCTTAAAAACAATTGCCTTCAATCATCAAAGTTAGCTACCCACGACTTCTTAATATTGCAAAATTCACTACTGTCATATACTATTATGTCTAAATTTAACCACACTCACTTAATCCAATCTTAATTTGCAGCTAAGTATTTCCATACAAACTACACCTCCCATAGTCCCCTAGTGTCAATCTACAAGTACGGATCCTCAGAAGGTCCAAAATGAATACATTTGCGGCTGTCTCCTCACACTGGTTTGTTGTGACCTTGATCCCTCTTTTGACCTTCCTGTAATGCTTTCTAACTACAACACCGACAAAGCTTTGTAAAATTTATAGTCCAGAGACTAGCAAGATTGAACCCAAATTTAATACAAAATATAGAATGCATACTATTGCTCCCAAATGGCATTACTGAGAAAAATGGGAATAGAGATGACCCGAAGTATTAGCCCAGCAAATACTTTGAGGCGAAGACCGGGTGTGCGAGCCCGCTCCTTCAGTCGAATACATTCTGTGTTCAATCCGCCCCTATACATTATCATTGAGCAAAATTTTGACTCCTTACTAGAGATTTCGCGAACCTCCGATTATCGCGAACATTCGCGGTAGGTTCGGTTCGCGCGAACTTTCGCGAACCGCAATAGACTTCAATGGGGAGGCGAACTTAAAAATTTTGAAAAATTTCTGCTGCTGACTGGAAAAATGATAGAAAAGTTGTTTCAAGGGGTCTAATACCTGGAGGAAGACATGGTTGAGTGAAATACACATCAAAAGTCCCAGAAAAAAATCTGTATTTACTACAAAGCAGTGTTTTAAAGGGAACCTTAACTGAGAGCGATATGGATGTTTCCTTTTAAACAATACCAGTTGCCTGGCAGTCCTGCTGATCTCTTTGGCTGAAGTAGTGGCTGAACCACACACCTGAAGCAAGCATGCAGCTAATCCAGTCTGACTTCAGTCAGAGCACCTGATCTACATGCTTGTTGAGGGGCTGTGGCTAAAAGTATTAGAGACACAGGATCAGCAGGAGAGTCAGGCAGCTGGTATTATTTTTAATCCTTTTCAGTTTAGGTTCCCTTTAAGGTCAGAAATCTCATTGAATGTTCAATTGCAGGCCTACACTGCTTTATTACATCAGGAATCCCTCTCTCCCTCCTACCGGAGAAGGAGGGTCTCATCTTCCAGGGAATTGTAGTACTTCAAAAGCCAGCTTACATACCATGGCTGGGAATTAAACCCAGGTCTCAGTGAGTGGTAGGTAACTCACTTAACCACTATACTACCACCACCAACACTACATGCTGAAGCCAGCCTAGCATGTACCATTATGATCAATCCAAGAGAAAAATTAGGTTTCTTAAGGATTTGTAGCATGTCAAAAGCCAACTCACATTGGCTGGGAATTGAACCCAGGTCTCAGTGTGTGGTAGGTAACTCACTTAACCACTATACCACCAACAACACTACATGCTAAAGCCAGCCTAGCATGTACCATTGTGATATAGCCAAGAGAAAAATGATCTCTCTCTCTCTCTCTCTCTCTCTCTCTCTCTCTCTCTCTCTCTCTCTCTCTCTCTAGGACTTGATGCCATTGAAGTGAATTTTTAGCTTACAGTGATGTGAAAAACTATTTGCCCCCTTCCTGATTTCTTATTCTTTTGCATGTTTGTCACACTTAAATGTTTCTGCTCATCACAAACCGTTAACTATTAGTCAAAGATAACATAATTGAACACAAAATGCAGTTATAAATGATGGTTTTTATTATTTAGTGAGAAAAAAACTCCAAATCTACATGGCCCTGTGTGAAAAAGTGATTGCCCCCCTTGTTAAAAAATAACTTAAGTATGGTTTATCACACCTGAGTTCAATTTCTGTAGTCACCCCCAGGCCTGATTACTGCCACACCTGTTTCAATCAAGAAATCACTAAATAGGAGCTATCTGACACAGAGAAGTAGACCAAAAGCACCTCAAAAGCTAGACATCATGCCAAGATCTAAAGAAATTCAGGAACAAATGAGAACAAAAGTACTGTAATTGAGATCTATCAGTCTGGTAAAGGTTATAAAGCCATTTCTAATGCTTTGGGACTCCAGCGAACCACAGTGAGAGCCATTATCCACAAATGGCAAAAACATGGAACAGTGATGAACCTTCCCAGGAGTGGCCGGCCGACCAAAATTACCCCAAGAACGCAGAGAAAACTCATCCGAGAGGCCACAAAAGACCCCAGGACAACATCTAAAGAACTACAGGCCTCACTTGCCTCAATTGTCAGTGTTTACGACTCCACCATAAGAAAGAGACTGGGCAAAAACAGCCTGCATGGCAGATATCCAAGGCGCAAACCACTTTTAAGCGAAAAGAACATTAGGCTCGTCTCAATTTTGCTAAAAAAACATCTCAATGATTGCCAAGACTTTTGGGAAAATACCTTGTGGACCGACGAGACAAAAGTTGAACTTTTTGGAAGATGCGTGTCCCGTTACATCTAGCATACTGTAGAAGTAACACAGCATTTCAGCAAAAGAACATCATAGCAACAGTAAAATATGGTGGTGATAGTGTGATGGTCTGGGGTTGTTTTGCTGCTTCAGGACCTGGAAGGCTTGCTGTGATAGATGGAACCATGAATTCTACTGTCTACCTGTAAGGAAACGCGGAAAAGCCGCCGTCTCTCAAGGTGAGGCAGCTGTTTCCGCGTCCAGCAGGGCGTCACAACGCGGAAAAACCGCCGCATGCCGCTTAGGCAGAGCGGCGGAATCCGAATTGGGAACGGCGGAATCCGCATTGAAAACGGCGGAATCCGCATTGGAAGCGGCCCCCACACGTGGTGTTCAAGATACATTGCAAGACAGTTCTGGTGTGGCTGGGACTGATAGTCCACCAGGATTCAGAGTGACACGCGCGCGCGCACAGAGACAGAGCTTATATAACAGCCAGAACTAGTCAGCTGACCAGGCTGGTCAGCTGACATTTTCCACAACTTTCATTGGTCCAGCAATTAGGGAGGTCCTGGAAAGGTCCTTGAGTATATATACTGCTGGCTGTTCACTTGTTCCTTGTCTGGCGTGCGATCACATACGTGGGAGCACTCAGATCCGTAGTCAGATCCGCAAGTGTGCCGGGACCAGCTGGAGCTGTAATCCTACACTTAGCTAGATTCTGTTGATAGCTAAAGTACTAGTTTGATTGTGATTATCTGTTATGACCCTTTGCCTGTCTCGACTATCCTCCTGAACTCTGATCTTGTACCTCGATATATCTGATACCCTGTTGCCAAACCTTGCCTGTACTTCGACTCTGCTTTTGCCTCCTGATCTTGTACCTTATCTGTCCGTGTGTATCGACCTGGCTTGTCCGACCTCGAGAACCGACCTCACTATTGGATGCGGTTCCCCGTCCTGTCAGTGGCATCTCCTCCTGAGTGTCACTTTCAGACTAACCTTCCTACTATCAGTCTGACTCCTCCCGTCTTGGAGAGTCCAGATCTGCGGAAGGAATCAGCGCAGTACTTCCGACTGGGCTGAGGCTTGTTACTGTTAGACCAAAACACTACACTCTACTCAGGTGAACAGAGGTTAGCTAGTATATTGGATTATCGGTGAGACTGCAGATCACTTATAATTTGGTATACGTCTGTATTCCCCGTGATACTGCAGATCACCGGTAATCAGACCTCTCTGTGCTTCACCGATCGTTACACTACCAAAAAATCCTGAAGGAGAATATCTGGCCATCTGTTCGTCAACTCAAACTGAAGCGATCTTGGGTGCTGCAGCAGGACAATGACCCAAAACACACCAGCAAATCCACCTCTGAATGGCTGAAGAAAAACAAAATGAAGACTTTGGAGTGGCCTAGTCAATGTCCTGACCTGAATCCTATTGAGATGTTGTGGCATGACCTTAAAAAGGCGGTTCATGCTAGAAAACCCTCAAATAAAGCTGAATTACAACAATTCTGCAAAGATGAGTGGGCCAAAATTCTCCTGTCTTGGATTTAATTCCCAGCCCAGCCTGGGTTCAATTCCCAGCCAATATGAGTTGGCTTTTGACATGCTACAAATCGTTAAGCAAGCTAATTTTTCTCTTGGATTGATCATAATGGTACATGCTAGGCTGGCTTCAGCATGTAGTGTTGTTGGTGGTATAGTGGTTAAGTGAGTTACCTACCTCATGCTGTGACCTGGGTTCAATGCCCAGCCTGAGTTCAATTCCCAGCCACGGTATGTAGGCTGGCTTTTGAAATACTACTATTCCCTGGAAGATGAGATCCTCCTCCCTCCGGGAGGAGGGATAATATAAGGAATAACAATCCGCTAGCAACAAGCCTACAAGAGCCTAACTAAACTTTCCCTAGCAGAATCTGTCAGCAGCTGTCCCTTAACTAATTACTGTAGGCAGACGAGTGAGTAAAATGACAGGAGAACCTTGCCTTTTATAACGGGAGGGTTGGGCTCCAAGAGTGAGTGTAGTCTGATTGGTGACAATGTGCCTGTTGACTGTGATGGAGAGGGTCAAAGTTCTGCTCAATGGAGCATTATGGGGCGAATCGAACTTCCGGAAAAGTTCGCCTTTGCCGGTGAACGCGAACCACCTAAAGTTCGCCTGGAACAGTTCGGGACATCTCTACCCCTTACCTCACAGTCAGCAGACACATGGCAGCTAATAAGCTAGCACTCCCTCCTGGACCCCCTCCCCCGCCCCCTATAAAAATTGCCAGTGTGGCAGTCATAAGACAGACTCATTCTGTGGCTGCTATTAGTGAGAGAATCTCTGCAGATAGGGAAAGCATTAGGCAGGCCTATGTTCTGTGTCAACACTGCCTTTCTAGTTGTTTGTACAGCATCCTGAGCAGGCAAAGAGCCCTTCTGAGGGCTGGTACTGGTACAAATAGATTGTGTCTACACAGCGTCCTGACTGAGCATCCAAGGGCCCTACTGAGGGCTAGAGATGGGCTGAACCTCCAATTTAGGTTCGCGAACCTTCGCGGAAGGTTCGGTTCGCAGAAAAGTTTGCGAACCGCAATAGACTTCAATGGGGATGCAAACTTTGAAAAATAGAAAAAATTATGCTGGCCACAAAAGTGATGGAAAAGATGTTTCAAGGGGTCTAACACCTGGAGGGGAGCATGGCAGAGTGGGATACATGGCCAAAGTCCCGGGGAAAAATCTGGACTTCTTTTAAGGGCAGAAATCACATTGAATGCTAAATTGCAGGCCTAAAGTGCTTTCAAACATCTTGCATGTGTATACATCAATCAGGGAGTGTAATTAGAGTTCTGCTTCACACTGACACACCAAACTCACTGTGTAACGCATCGCAAACAGCTGTTTGCGTAGTGACGGCCATGCTGGACTGATGCGCAACATGGCCAGAGTGCAGGCCGTGGCAGTTTTCCAGGGCTGTGGTAGCTCAATGATAGAACAACAGTGACTGTCCAGCTGATCAAATTTGGTCTGTTCACAATGAAGCAATGACCTTATTATCTTCTTGTATGTAGGTAGGCATAGTTAGGAGTCCCAGTATAGGCAGGTAGGCATAGGTAGGTGCCTCAGTAGTTAGCTAGGCATAGGTAGGAGACACAGTATAGGTAGGTAGGCATAGGTAGGTGCTTCAGTAGTTTGCTAGGCATAGGTAGGAGACACAGTATAGGTAGGTAGGCATAGGTAGGTCCCCTAGTATAGGTAGGTAGGTAGGTGTCCCCGTATAGGTAAGTAGGTGCCCCAGTAGTTAGGTAGGCATAGGTAGGTGTCCCAGTATAGATAGTTAGGCAGGGCCTGGCTGGCACAGTAATAACAATTACCAAGGTCCAGCTGCAACAGATAGGGCTGTATAATGTCAGTGTCAGTGAGCAACACACACACAAAAAAAAAAACACACCAGGAAAACATTAGCTCTCAAAAGAGCTGTTGAGGGGTGCTATTTTAGCAATAGCAATCAGCCAGGAGCAAGCCAAGAGCCTAACTAATCTTTCCCTAGGAGAAAAAATCTGCAGCAGCTCTCCCTAGTCTGTCTATTTGCAGCAGACACACGAGTGAGTGTCATGGCCAGCGAGCCTGCCTTATATAAGGGGGTGGGGGGTGGGGCTACAGGGCTTAGTGTAGCCTGAATGGCTACAATGTGCCTGCTGACTGTGATGCAGAGGGTCAAAGTTGACCCTCATAGTGAATTATGGGGAAAATCGAACTTCCGCAAAAGTTCTCCTGGTCCAGGCGAACGCGAACCACCAAAGTTCGCCTGGAACCGTTCGCCGGCGAACCGTTCAGCCCATCTCTACTGAGGGCTGGTACTGGTACATATAGGTTGTGTTTGTACAATATCCTGACTCCTGACTGAGCACCCAAGGGTCCTTCTGAAGGCTGGTACTGGTACATAGGTTGTGTTTGTACAGCGTCCTGATTCCTGACTGAGCACCCAAGGGCCCTTCTGAGGGCTGGTACTGATACTTAGGTTTACTTACTATTGTGCTTTCACAGTTCTGTGTGCCTCACTGTCCACAGTGCACAGATACAGGTGTGCACTGTGCACACTGCTAGTGCTGCTGCCTATAGCACTTATGATGGGGTGTGCACATTTACACCCCATCCTAAGTACTATTCTTGTTGTATTTTGATATATCACAGGTCTCTGCATCCACTCACTGTCCAGTGCAGTTTATATTGAGCTGCACGACACAAATGTGCACACATTCCTAGTGACTCCTCCTCAATCTCTGCTGTCCTTGTCCCTTCACAGCCACCCTTCACTCTTACCATGAGCAGTTCCTGCTGATCTACCCGCAGTCAGGTGTCTGTGAAGGAAATTTTTGAGCAGGAGAAACTGATGTCTCCGAGTCACCCCCTTGCCCGGCATCTGACAGCTGGCTTGTAAGAACTGTTAGCCTGCCAGCTGTTACCACACAAGCTGGTGGACTCTGAGGCCTTTAAAAAATGTGTTGCTATTGGGACACCACAGTGGAAGGTACCCTGCAGCAATTATTTTTCCAAAAAGGCAATCCCCAACCTGTACCATAATGTGGAAAGCCAAGTTACTGCATCTCTGACAAACAATGTTGTCACTGTTTGTCAGAGAAGTGGTCCATCTGACCACTGATACCTGGTCTACCAAGCACGGTCAGGGCAGGTACAGTATATCACTTATACCACACATTGGGTAAACCTGATGACCGCTGGCAAGCATGGAATATATGGCTCTGCAGTGGACTTGGTGAAACCACCACAAATGGCAGGCAGACCTCTTGTGACCTCCTCTTCTCCTACTCCTCCTCCATCCTCTTAGCCATCATCCTTGGCTGAGTCCTCCTCTACTGCTGCTGCTACACTCTCCTCTGTCCTCTTCAACTGCACAACCCCAGCTCCCCAGGGCCTATTCAACATCCCAAGTATGACCATGTCGCGTCTTCCTGGGGATGACTTTCCTGAAAGCCGAGAGTTACACCAGACAAGCACTCCTGGCCGCTATGAACTTACAGGTGGATCAGTGGCTGACCCCACACCAACTGGCGATCAGCAAAGTGGTGTGTGACAACAGAAGCAATCTGTTGGTGGCACTGAATTTGGGCAATTTGAGCTTGACTCGCTGGAATTCAACGCTCGTCATGTTAGAAAGCCTGCTCAAACAAGAAAAAGCCATTAACAAGTATCTGTTTGACCAGAGTGCTACGGCAGGCTCTGCGAAGCTGGGGATTTTTTAATACAGTAGAATCCTTTTATAGTACACTTTAAGGGACCTGGCCAAGTAGCATTTGTCATACATTGTATATGAATTAAAGTGCATTTGTCGGAGCGTAGGGAAATAGTTTACTGTAGCCAGAGATTTACTATATCTGAGTATAATATGAGATTCTACTGTATATACATACATAAAATCCTAAAAACTAGTAAGAACATCCCCATTTCTATAATCCTAATAACACCTCATTTTTTTTTTAAATATATTTGAGTCCTGTGTACACATGAGAGTACCAGCAGGACCTAGGATTAGAGAATGTATTACATGTACAACCACCTTTGTAGTCTACACCGTTTGGTGCCCTTACAGGTTACAATACATTGGCAGAACAAAGAGGTGCCTTAAAATACAAATTAATGAACATATCTATAAAGAAAGGCTACTATTACCGCAGGATTACATGCATGTACACAGGGTCGGATTTAGGCCAAGGCCACCTAGGCCATGGCCTAGGGCATCACAGGAACAAGGGCACCAAAGCAGCAGGCTAAACTGGTGCAGCATTTGCAAGCTTGCAAAGAGAGAGATCAGGTGAGTGCCTGACCACGGTACTCTGTTGCTAGCCGCCTGCGCAGGAGCCACCTTGCTCTCTGTGCACGTTTGCATTGTGGCTGGCAGATATGTACTTGGGCAGCATTAGAGATGGAAAGGAAGAGAAAGCTTCTGCACTGGAGATTAGCGGAGAAATGAGTGACACTGATAGCAGCTGCTGCGGTGTGAAAGCGAGCTAACTACCTATACTGAAATGGGGGGGGGGGGAGGAGTGATTAAGGGAATCATCTGGCTTCCTATGCTGGGGGGGAGATCATCAGGCTACCTATACTAGAGGGAAGGGGGGAGGAGTCATCTGGCTAACTATACTGGAGGGAAGGGGGAGGGGTCATATGTATACTGAAGGGGGGCGGCTGGTGACAGTGGCCTTGGGTGGCAAAGAGTAGAAATCCTGCCCAGCATGTACATCGGCACTTTGCCGATGTACATGCATGTAATACTAAATATTTTTTATTTTGTGGGATTCAGAAATTGACCACTAAGCGGCATGGCTGAAACAAAACTGTAACGTTTGCGGAATCGTTTCCGTGGTCAGCGCACCAGACGTGCGCTGACGCGGCGGAAATCCTCCACAAACGTGTAATTTGGAGAACCCAGGTTAGGTGCAATGCACCGGTAGAGGGCAATTCCCACCGGCAGATGGAGCTGTGGAGTGCAGACGAGCCCTGCCTCTGCACTGCCACAGATGACAGATGGGAATTGTACGAGCAGGATCAAGCAGGGCTGAATAGCCCTCAAAGAGAAATAGCACAGGGATAGACAGAATGTGTGTTTACCAATCTAGTCGCCCCCCCAGCGACGGTGAACACACCTCAACGGAAAGAAAGCACGAATGCAATCGCAAGAATGGCGATTGCCAACAGACACCAGGCTGAGAAGGACAGAGCACGAGAGTAGCAAAGGCACAGCAAACAAGAATCAGAACAAATAAAGAAAATAACAAATGCTAACTAAACGTGAACACTGCACTCATTCGCAACAGCGAACGTGTTTCTGCACGATCACCGCGCCACCCTAACTAACCAATGACAGACAAACACGAAATAGAGAACGCGAACGCTTACTAAACGGTTACCTCACCGAGCCTACAGCAAGCGTTTGTATCAGACAAGACAGACAGACAGGTGGGGCTGCCAGTAGCAACCGCTTCTCTGGTTAGCACCCCAAAGGCGAAGATACAGAAGGAGGCACTGCCACTACCACTAGGGCAAGTGCGATCCAGACAGATAAAAAGAAGGGGCTGCCAGTAGCGACCGCTGCTCTGGTTAGCACCCCAAAGGCAGAATACAGTAGGAGGCACTGCCACTACCACTAGGGCGAGTGCGATCCAGACAGATGAACAGAAGGTGCTACCAGTAGCAACCGCTGCTCTGGTTAGCACCCCCAGACAGACAGAACGATTCCCTGTCGACCGCCGCTAGCGACAAGGCAATCGATTCGAGACACAGAGACAGTACAGGCAAAACAGATAAACTTTAACCTGACTGCACTAGAAGAGCTGCCTAGTGCAGTCCCAAGAAATTACTCTAAGGTAAACTTTGACAAACAAACAGGGCTGATGCTCTAGGAGAGTTTCTCAGTAACAAACCATGAAAGATGACCAGCAAATGATTCTGGGAGAACATGGTATTTATACTGCCAGCCTTCAAAGGAGGCAGCTAGGCAATTTGCATAACAAATGTATGCAAATTCCTCAGCAGCAGGGCAGGTTTGAAACTTGCAAAGACAAGACCGGTCTCTTTTCCAGAGACCAGGTGAGCAGATCATTACAAAAAACAAAGAAAATTTAAAATTGGATAAATATATATTTAAATGTAAAGATGGAAGCCTCGATGGGGGCGTGGCCTGCAATGAGCGCGTGAGGACGTCTTTCTCCTCGGCTCCCAGCACCCGCACAAACATCCTGGAAAAAACAGACAAAAAACGCCACCGCCGGTCTCACCGCTCAGCCAGGCGGAGAGGGGGGAAGCTAAGGATCGCAGCCATGCCAAAATACGGGCCGTCCGCCCCCACAGCAGCAGTAGAGAAGCTGGCGAAGTTCGCCTGGGAGGCCCCACAAGATGGCGCCGACATCGGGGAGGAGAGCATGCGGCCTTCCCCTCCACCAGAGGACACACACATGGAGGTCAGCCAGGCAGCCAGATCCCCCAGCCCCACGCAGACACCACAGGTATGCCGGCCACCAGCATCCAAACCCCGAGGGGACGGGGGGGATGACACCGGAGGAGACAGGGGAGAGAGGGATGCAGGGCCCCAAAATGGAGTTGCAGCAGAATACGGAGGGAGGGAGGAACCCACAAGAGCTGAGCTGATGGCAGCTATACAGGCCCTCCAGCTCACACTGACATCCAGGCTGGACACGATTCACACAGAACTGTCATTTCTAAAAGGGGACCTAGGGAAGGTTAAGGACAGAACGGCTGAAACAGAAAGAAGAGTGGGAGGGTTGGAGGACATAGTGTACCCCCTGCAGCGTGCTCACAATACCACCGTTAAAACTTCAGAGACACAAGCAGCTAAACTGGATGATCTGGAGAATCGCTCCAGAAGATCAAACCTAAGATTTGTGGGTTTTCCGGAAAAATCGGAAGGCAATCAGCCTGAACTCTTCCTGGAAGATTGGCTAAAAGATAACCTACCTGAAATGTCCCCCTCACGAGCATTTGCAGTGGAAAGGGCCCATCGTATACCGGGGGGCCCCCCCAAACCTGGTACACCTCCCAGGCCGCTAATAGCAAAGTTGCTGAACTATAGAGACAAACTGGAAATACTTCGTGCTGCGCGCAAGACACCTGACATGCAGTTTAATGGCTCCAGGATCTCTATATATCAGGACTTCTCCACTGAAATTCAGAAACAAAGAGCCACCTTTTACAACGTTAAGAAATGCTTGCGGGAACAGCAAATATCATATAGCATGTTATTCCCAGCAAAACTTCGGATACAATATGAAACTAAAACTCACTTTTTTACCTCCTCAGAAGATGCTATAGCCTGGATGGAGCAAAAGGGTATAGACGTAACCACAGCACGGCAAGCTGCGTCCAGAAAGTGATACTATCAAGGGGATACATAGCCTTTTCTATATAGCACAAACTACTAATTTCCCACAGGCCACCTGATTTATCACTCACCAAAATTTTTTTTGGGCCTAGGGGAGGTTCAGTGGCGTAGCTAAGGAGCTGTGGGCCCCGATGCAAGTTTTACAATGGGCCCCCCATGTACTCTATACATAACAATTGATATGGCGCACCAAAACCTGCCAATGGCAGCTACAGCGTCAGAGGTGCAAGAAGGGGATGGGGAACAGTTTGTTAATGATTACCACTATTCTAAGCATCTATAGAAGTGATTATTATGAGCACAGGACCAATAGAGAGCTAATACTGTAGTTGAGGGAGGGCCTTTTGGGGCCCCTCTGGCCCAAGGGCCCCGATGCGGTTGCAACCTCTGCACCCCCTATTGCTACGCCCCTGGGGAGGTTTCACCTCAGGTACTGGGCCACTTTGAACGGTTAAAGTTTAATGGAAAATTAGGAAGAAAAATGTGCCTTTCAGTTTTGAATGTTATAAAAAAACGCCCAGAAGGTGGCAGCAGACACTAAGGAAAGAGAAGCAATCCAAGAAAACACTTATAATGCTTTAACAAAATGCTATAATTGCACTGTGTTCATCCTTTTTATTACAGGACAGCAAGTTTGAACAATAGGACTGAACTGTCAAGGTTAATAGGAAAGATATACTGTATATCTAGCAATGCAATAACCTTTTTCACTCCTCAATTGCATGTCTGAATAATAGGACAGATATGTCCATGTTAACTTGAAAGTTACTATGTGCACTATGCAATTTAATATTTGAACGTTAATGTTTTTTGTGGTAAAGTCAGAATTGTATAATGTGGTAGAAAGCCAGATGGCCCCAAGGGTACTTTTAATATCAATACGGGTATGAGGTACATACTGAATCCCTGATATCCCCTACTCATTTTCCTATCCCCAGATACCTGCGGTTCCTCCCTCCCCCTCCCCTCCCCTCTCCTTTCCTCTCCTTCTGGATGTCACTGATATCCACCCCCCCCCCCCCTTCCTAAGACACTATAAGATCTGTCAGATCTATGGTTGGCGACTAATAGAATAAAGCGGGTGCAAGGTAGCAGGTAATACACAACCAGCTCCCTTAGTAGTTAGTTCAAGGGTAAGTTAGGGTAAAAGGCTTCCAAGAAATGGTTTATCTGGGAAGCAGGGTGGGAAGGGCGTTGGGGTTAATGTTTTCAATGTGTTTGTTTTCCTCCAGAAGCTGCCACTCAAAATGTAAATTGTATGAGCATGGAAATGACAAGGATAGAGACAGGTGTTTTCAGAGATATCTCCGACTATATTTCTTCTTTAAGGTAATATGGTACAATTGAAAATACTATCATGGAATGTTAGGGGTATGAATAATAATATAAAAAGAAAGCTGGTATTTGATCATATACGTAAGCTGGCACCACATATAGTCTGCCTGCAGGAAACCCATTTGATTGGAGCAAAAGCACTCACGCTCAAAAAGCCATGGGTCTCAAATTATTATCTGGCGCACTTCTCCACATTCTCCAGGGGCACAGCGATCCTTATTTCCAAATCATTTACGGGCAAGGTATTAAACGCATATACAGATACTCAAGGCAATTATGTCATAATTAAGTATAGTCTGGAAGGGAAAATTTTTACGTTAGTATCTATATACATTCCACCACCTTTCAGAGTACAAATTTTACAAAGTATGTCTGCTAAACTACATACATTCCTGGAAGGCCCACTACTACTGATTGGAGATTTCAACGCAATAATTAACCCAGATCTTGATAAACTTAGTAAAAGTAACAGATCATGTCCACCTCTGTTGGACTGGATGAACACATACAACTTAACAGATATTTGGAGGTGGAAGCACCCCACACTTAAAGAATTCTCCTGTTTTTCAGACAGCTATAAAACAATGTCACGTATTGACCTAGCACTAGCATCTACGGATCTCCTACCTTACGTGATAGAAATTAATCAATTGTCGCACGGCATATCTGATCATACACCACTATTATGTGTCCTTGATACTCCTGGATCTAACAGCCCAGGCCTCTGGAGAATGGGGCGGGTGTGGCTGGAGGATGAGACAATACTAACTGAATGTAAAAGAGGGATGCACCACTACTGGGCGGAAAATGAAGGGTCAGCAGAGGCAGATGTATGCTGGGATGCTAGTAAGGCAGTCCTTAGAGACAAATTTAGAGCAGCAATGTCTGTACTGAGGAATAATGATAAAGCATATCAAGAATTTAAAAAAAGGGAGTCTGAGGACTGTAAGGCACGTTTACTACTCAACCCATCCCCCGAAACATACACCGCTTGGGAAATAGCCCGGAAAAAATTAGAACTAGCCTTATTAACAAATATAAAAAGGAAGGATATAATTCAATCACAACAGCAGTTTGAACATGGCAATAAGTGTGGGAAATTATTGGCCTATTTTCTTAAAAACCAAGTGGATACGACGGCCATTCCCAGAATTGACTTACCAGACGGCCAATCAGTCACTTTATCAGCAGACATAGCGAGCACCTTTAGAGAATTCTATGAAAAAGTATACTCCTCCCGAGTCAACCCACACACAGACACCACTTCAAAATTTCTAAACAATCTAAACCTACCAACTCTAGAAACCAGTAACATTGAGCAAATGGACGCACCTATTAGCGCAGATGAGATTAGTTTAGCCATCTCATCAATAAACGTAGGCAAAGCACCAGGCCCAGACGGGATAGTAGAATGGTACATCAAAAATAAGGACGATCTGGTCCCTAGATTGACAGCGCTTTTTGCAAATATACATAACAAAGGCATATTGACAGACTCAATGCGTGAAGCCCTCATCACAATAATACTAAAACCTGGGAAAAACCCCTTTGAATGTGATTCCTATCGGCCTATTTCGCTGATAATTATTGATACGAAAATCCTGGCCAAAGTCCTGGCAATTAGAATTGAGAAAGTTATGCAAAAGTTAATACATCCAGATCAATGTGGCTTTATCACAGGAAGATCAACTAGGCTTAATATAAGAAGACTATTCTCCAACATCCAATATCCACATGCATGCGCAGGGACCAGGGTCATCCTCTCACTTGATGCTAATAAAGCATTTGACTCTGTTGAGTGGTCATATCTACTACAGGTCTTGGAGAGATTTGGGTTCAGCCCCGGATTTCGTAAATGGATCACAATCCTTTATAACAAACCAATGGCAAAAGTTAGGGTACACCAGACAATATCTCAATCACTAAAAATAACGAGAGGGACCAGACAAGGATGCCCCTTGTCCCCACTATTGTTTGCACTGGCAATAGAACCTCTGGCCCAGGCAGTCCGCCAATCTGAACGAATACATGGCCTCTCTATTAATCATATAGAAGAGAAAATATCCTTATATGCAGACGATATGTTAATTTATTTGGCAGATCCTGGCCCCTCCCTGGCGGAGGTTCTAGAGCTATATGAGCAATTTGGACAAATATCTGGACTTACAATTAATTGGAATAAATCAGTGCTGTTCCCTTTAGATAATATAGATCACTCCACTATCTGCCCTGATTCCAAATTACAAGTCGTAGATAAATTTAAATATCTTGGAATCTGGATACATAAAAATATAAACAGCTATGTAGATAATAACCTGACCCCCCTTATAAAGCACACTGAACTAAAGCTTAAAAACTGGATGGCACTTCCTCTGAATTTAATGGGTAGAGTCTCCTCAATCAAAATGGTTTTAGCTCCAAGAATACTTTATGTACTCCAAATGGCACCTTGCCGAGTGCTACAAAAACACTTTAGGAAACTGGACTCTATGGTTTCTTCTTACCTCTGGAATGGTAGCTCCCCTAGGCTGGCGCTTGCAGTCCTCAGACTCCCCACCTTACAGGGAGGTCTTGCACTACCTGACTTTTATGCATATTATTTGGCGTCTCAGCTAGTCCCAATTGCTAATTGGCTAAGTCCATGTAGGACAGACTCAGCTATGAACACGGAAGCGGACATTGCATCATCTTATGAAGCATTATGTAATGCAATATATAGAGGATCAGTACCAACTGGGGATAAGGGTACATCTCTCATTAAAAATACGATAAAAATATATCAAAAAACGCAAAAATTATGTGACCCACTGCCAATGACCATGTCGCCCAGCTCCCCACTCTGGTTTAATAACAATCTCCCAGAGCTACTCACAATACCTGATGTACCATTCTGGTGCAGACATAATATTAAATATGTTAACCAGCTGTACTCTGATGGCATTTTCAAAGATTTTACAACACTTCGTCAAGAATACAACTTACCTCAACACTCATTGTTTAGATACTTTCAATTGAGGCATGCCGTCAGAGCACAGTTGGGCCTACAACAAGTACCCCTTATACCGTCTCTTTTAGAAACACTATTACTAGATAAAGACTCAACAAAGCAAATTTCAAAGTATTACAACTTTATTATGACATATAAATACACAACTAAACGGGGTTCATATCGGGATAAATGGCAACACGCAGATCCTGAAATCACAGAGTCAAACTGGGAGGAACTTCAAACCACATACTTTGGTACAGCTATAGCGGCCAAGGATAAAATTATACAAGTAAAATGGTTATATCAAGCATACTTATCCCCTAACCGCTTGGCAAAAATGAACCCAGCCCAGAGTGACACATGCTTTAAATGCAGAGCCCCTAACGCAGATTTTATGCACTCGGTATGGACTTGTCCACAAGTGCAGAAATACTGGAAATCAGTGATCCACTTTCTATCTGTCAAAATAGGACTACCGGTCGTTCTGTCACTCCAAATATGTATGTTGGGTATGCTGGGCGACATGGCCTGCGGAAAATACAAAAAAATTCTGATTAGAATCTTATTATACTATGCGAGGAAAGCTATAACATCACGGTGGAAACAACATAATCCACCATTACTTAAAGAATGGATAAAACTGGTCAATGATGCGATACCATTGTATAAACTCACGTACCAAGCCAGAGCCCAATTTAATAAATTTAATAAGGTATGGAGTATATGGGTAGACTCCTTTGAAACAGTTACCCCTATTCCCAATTTAGATATTACGGCAACAATACAAGATATTCATTTATAATGTATGTAAATCTGTATCACCACTTATATGCTAATACTGTACTCCCCATGAATGAGTACATGAGTGGAGGATCTGAAACTCTATTGTCTCTTGAAACCTAACCATGTTATGCCTGTGTACTATTATAGCTAATGGAGGAAAGATGTTAATGTTTTATTGTCTGTTTGTTTGAAAAATTAATAAAAATTCTCTTTAAAAAAAAAAAAGATGGAAGCCTCTGGATAGTCCAGAGGCTTCCCATGTCCTCCTCGACTCCACCAAAATTCTTCCATCTTGGAGATACAAGGGGGTGGAGGACACACACGGGTGGGGGGGGGCATACAGGTAGTGGACACACATGGGGAGTGGGAGACACACCGGGGCACACTGCGGGCAGAAAGGAAACAGAAGGGGTGGACTGGGGGACAGAAGGGGACACACGGGGACAGAAAGGGGCAAAGGAGGACATGTGGGGACACAGGAAGACACATGGGGACACAGGATGATGCACAGGACACAGGTGGACACAGGAGGACACATGTGGGACACAGGAGAACACCAATAGGTGATAACATCTATCAATTGGGGAGCTCCTTGAATATGGACACACCAGGTTTAGTACATATTTTTTCCCTGGTTTTTGCCCTCTAAACCTAGTTATTGTAAGGAAACGCGAAAAATCAGCCGCCTCTACTCAGCGGGAGGCGGCTGTTTCCATGGAGAGCATGGCGGAACGCGGAAAAACCGCCGCGTCTGACGCAGCGGTTAGCACGCATGGCCCTGTTGCTGACACTCTGACCCAGCGCGGGGAGGCAGCCGCCGGTGCAGATAGCGGTGCGACCAACCCCCGTGCATGGGTCAGCAGAGACATTGCAAAGCAGTACTGGTGTGGCTGGGACTGATAGTCCACCTAGGTTCAGAAGGACGCGCGTGCGCGCGGAGAGGCAGAACTTTTATGGCAGTCAGAGAAAGGTCAGCTGACCAGGCCGGTCAGCTGACATTTTCAGCAACTTTCATTGGTCCAGCACTTAAGGGAGGTGCTGGAGAGCACTGGTGTATATATACTGGGTGCTGGTCATTCTCTGGTTGTCTGTCGTTGCGATCACATCGTGGTAGCACTCAGGCCTTGTCTGTATCTATGTTCTAGCATAGTTTCCAAAGGTGTTGACAATCACGGACCTCACACCTTAGCGTTAGGAATATTGAATTGTAAAATTTGTTATGACTTTCTGCCTGCCTGATTATTCTTATGTACTCTGATTCAGTGCCTCGCTATCTCTGATATCCTGTTGCCAAACTCTGCTTGTTCCTGGACTCTGTAATTGCCTCCTGATTCTGTACCCCGCTATTCTGATACCCCGTTGCTGAACCCTGCCTGTTTATTGGATTCCTGAATCTGTACCGTATCTGTCTGTGTGTTTACGACCTGGATTGTCCGACCTCGAGAACTGGCCTCACTGTTAGAGGCAGTTCCCACACCTGTTAGTGACACCCCCTCTTTGGTGTCACTCACACTCTATCCTCCTACTTCAGCCTAGCTCCTCCCCCGGGAGAGTCTAGGCATACGGAAGGAACATACTTCTGTGCAGTTCTCCTTACTGCTTCTGTACCTTCTCCTAAGGTGCAATACTAGTATTACTGTTACACCAAAACACTCTCTCTCAGGTGTCCAGAGGTTAGAATATATATCTGATTATCGGTGATACTGCAGATCATCAATAATCGGGTATATTCTGTATTCTCGGTGATACTGCAGATCACCGATAATCAGATCCTCTCTGTGTTACACCGATCGTTACAGTTATGTCTTATATTCGAAAACATCTTATGCAGCTTTTTATTTGACCTTTGGTTTGTTTTAAATTTGATATGACTTTTTAATTCCCAATTTTCAGAACTTTTCCCTTGTTGAAGATGTGTTTTGTATATAAGATAAGAACATATATTTTGAGATAAAACTCAGGGCAAAGGTTATTACATCTGATACCTTTTCAGCATGTAACTTCAGTTTTTGCAAGTTAACTTTAAGGACCTCTGTCTATACAATATTTATAAAATAAATAGCTAATAATAAGGGAAGGAAAGTTATGTCATACTTAAAGAGACTCTGAAGTCTCTAAAAAAATCTATTTTTTATTACAAAATTCCCTTTAACATAATAGCCCTACCTAAACCACCGCATCCCCGCCGCTCTAGGTTAACTAAATCCCCCCAAACTCCCTGGGGGGGGGGGGGGGGGGACTCCGGGCAGCACTTCCGTGTGAGGCAGGGCTATGAGCCGCTGCCCTGCCTCACACACATCTGTCAGCGGCGTATCGCCACCTCTCCCCCGCCCCTCTCAGTCTTCCTTCACTGAGAGGGGTGGGGGAGAGGCGGCGATCCGCCGCTGACAGAAGTGCGTGAGGCAGGGCTGCAGCTCGTAGAGACTTCAGTGTCTCTTTAAAGAGGAACTGTCGCGAAAATCTTAAAATGTAAAATATATGTAAACAATTAAGAGGTATTGTAAGGAGAACAGAGGCGCCAACAGAATAAAATATATCTAAAAACTTTAAAATTCCTTGGGAAACGGTGGTGGACTCATTTCCCCAAAGCGGACATGATACTGCCGGTTTTAGTACAAACAAATTTATTTATATACTCCAACATACAGCGCAATGCATTTCACGGGTATATTCCCACTCCTTCAGGCAATAACGAACAGGAGTACACACTGAAAGACAGAGACAAATACAGTGTCCTCAGACTAATGAACATCATGTTTGAGTGTTATTAAAGTCATTGGTAAGGGGGCATAAAAAAGGAGGTGGGGTCATAAAAAATATATTGGGGGGGGGAAGGGGGGGGGGGGTTGCCATGCTGGGAAAAGTGTGTTAGGGTGCTGGGTATGGTGGGTGGACTTGGTAGTGGTGAATGGGAGTTGATGAGGAAAAATAGTGTACATTGGTGGAATGAAGTGATGTATGTAGTGTGTCAACTGGGGTGTGGGGTGTGGAAACAGGAGGGGGGGATGAAAAACATAGAATAAAGTGATATATGGAGGGTCCTTAAAAAAAAATGGCAGAATTTTTGACTCACCAGTGCAGTCTTAAAGCGGATCCGAGATGAAAAACTATATATGTTACCTAAAGTTTAGATGGTTTACACAGCAAATCTAGCTGCAAACAGTTTTAATAGAATATGATTATTTATTCCTGTGATACAATGACAGCGGCCATTATGTTTGTAAACATTACACAGAGGCAGGCTTATCTGTATCTTGAGCCATCAGCCTAATCCCCTCTCCTCCTCTCTCCTCCCCTCTGCCTCTGAAATCAATGGCTAGTAACACCCTCCCTCCTCCTGCCCAGACTGAGCTCCCATGAGCCAAGCTACTGCCTTGGCTCTCTGAAAACCTGTGGGCGTGGCTTTTTTAGTTTATAGGGAATTAGAGTATTAAAACAAAAACAAAAAAGTATTTGGCTTGAAAGCCAAAGGAAAGGAACACAATTATGCAATGTGTAAAAGTTCACCTCGGGTCCACTTTAAGGTCACGATAAGCGCCTCTGTACTGGTGTGGAGGTTTGCAGCTTCTTATATATGTTTTTCACCCCCCCCCCCCCCTCCTGTTTCCACACCCCATACCTTTGGTTGACACTACTACATACTGTACATCACTTCATTTCACCAATGTACACTATTTTTCCTCATCAACTCCCATCCACCACTACCAAGTCCACCCACCATATCCAGCACCCTAGCAGGCTCTTCCCAGCCTGGCAACCCCCCCGTATATATTTTTTATGACCCCACCTCCTTTTTTATGCCCCCTTACCAATGACTTTAATAACAATACTCAAACATGATGTTCATTAGTCTGAGGACACTGTATTTGTCTCTGTCTTTCAGTGTCTACTCCTGTTCGTTATTGCCTGAAGTAGCGGGAATATACCCGTGAAACGCTTTGCACTGTATGTTGGAGTATATAAATACATTTGTTTGTACTAAAACCGACAGTATCATGTCTGCTTCGGGGAAATGAGTCCACCACCGGTTCCTGAGTAATTTTAAAGTTTTTAGATATATTTTATTCTGTTGGCGCCTCTGTTCTCCTTACACTATCCATCCATCCCTGGTGGAGGGGTTGAATTCCCTTTCTTCTCCTATTCTACAGAGAGCGACATCTTAATCCTGAGTGAGGACAGGCCTAATCTCCTCACCTGCCTACACAGTGGTTGCCTAATTGGTAACCCTGACTTGTGAGTATATCTATCATATATTTCTCCATTTTCATATCACCCAACTTACTACACTATATTGGGCTCTCGGTGTCCCTTCTTTTTCTTAATTAAGAAGTATGTTTCTTCCAGAGTAAAATGAGCCATAAATTACTTTTCTCCTATGTTGCTGTCACTTACAGTAGGTAGTAGAAACCTGACAGAACTGACAGGTTTTGGACTAGCCCATCTCCTCATGGGGGGTTCACAGGGATTTCTGTATTTTCAAAATGCCCTTAGTGAATAGCAGTTGCTCCCCCCAACTGCCAAAAAAGTGTACGGTGAGCAGGGAGGCTGGTCAGCATCTTTGTATAAATCTCCTGGAAATTCTTTCTGCTTTTAGATTTGTGTCATGCCGGCTGCTTTGCCGGCCTCTGATGCGGATAGCGGCGCAGCTGCCGCTTCCGCATCTGCTCTCGCGGCATCTCCCGCTGCGGCATCTCCGGGCCTCCCGCCGGCATCAGGGAGGTCCGGTTTGTCTGAGGTTGTGGGCGAGCATCAGGCTAGCGTGCGCACGGATCGCCGCCGCACTTATCCGGTCAGAGGACATGTCAGCTGACCTGTTGGTCAGCTGACACTTGCCTGTTCTCCGATTGGCTGGGCCTCTGGGCGGCGCTGTGCGCTTGGTCGACAGTATTTTAGGACTTGCTTGTCATTCGCTCCTTGTCTGTTGTTGCGAATACTTCACAGTGATAGCTCTCAGACCTTAGTCAGATCCTGGTGTGTTTGATCCGGCAGGACCCCGGAGATTCACACATAGCTTAGGACTATTATTATTGTATTGTATTGATATTTCTGTGTATGACTTCTTGCTTGAACCTTTGATTACTCTTTTTGCCTCCTGATTCTGTACCTTACCAATCTGATCTGTTGCCGCCCCTCTGCCTGATTACCGACCTTGTATTCTGCCTTACGACTCTGTACTTCTGCCAATCTGATCTGCTGCCGACCTTTGCCTGTATACCGACTTTGTTTTGCCTGACGATTCTGTAACTACTGACCGACCCGTTGCCGACCTCGCTTGTACGACCATTCTCTGTATAGTGATAGCCCCAGCCACTAGGGCTATCACTTTAGGAGTACTCCTGATATTACTGTGCACCAATACACCTGTGATCACTCTGAATAAAATACTAACTACTGTTCTGATAGAGCACGTTCTGATCATTACATAACAACTGTGAAGTTCTCCAGACCTGTAAGATAAAGTTTAGGGTGAGGCCTAAGCACCTCAGTGGGTACGTTGGCTAATGGACTCCCAATAGGTAGGCCCAGTGAAAGAACACACAACACCCTTGAACACGTTCTAAGGAAACCCAGATGTTCTCTGACTTTTCCTGTTTATTATGCTGGTTTTAAAGTCTCAAAAATGCTTGATCAATATAGTTAATGATTATTGAAATGAAGTAATTCGTGTCTATTTGTAATTTTCCATAACTGTCAGCTAATAATTTTGCTAAACACTGCAGAATACACATATCTGTCTGACATGTCCTAAGTCCTTCATTATCAACTTTCGGTCAGCTAATTTATTAAGATAAAGAGACAAAATTAAACTTTCAAATCATTAAACTCCCTTTATCTAGGTTCTATTGCTCTGAGCTGCTGCTAGAGAGAAACAGATTTCTGTCTATTTTCCTATTATAACAGAAACTTAAGAGAACCTGTCTTGTTATACAAGGAGGATTCTACAGTTAGGTATATCTATATTAATGTAAACCTCACATTTCCCCCCTTTTGGCCATATGATGGCCACATAAATTAATAAATCAATTATAACAACAATTAACAAACAAAATTTTTTACAGAAGTAATTTAAAGCTTTCTAACATAAACTTCTGACTACACTATAGCTAAACGCGGTCACCACACGATAAGCGCAACAGTGACAAGCGCGTTCAAGGCACGGCCACCGCACGTTAAGCGCAACAGTGACAAAACGTACCAACCCTGATAGCCAATTGGCCTTCAGGCACAGGATCTAATAGTTAGACCGACGCTGTCGCGCAATTTTCATACTCCTGGGTGGATATTTCATCATAGGAGCTTCTTCGTTGAACTAAGTAGATGTGAGCTTCAGATGTGCGAGTGCACCTGCTGATGAAACACATAATGATTCTATAGCAAAGGTAAAACATCAGAACTTTGAGCAGGAACATCACCAGATAGGCAACTATTTGTTTAAAGAACCCTCCAATTGAACCAAATAAATTTCCTATGTTTGTACCTTTAAAAGGATTCCATCCCTCATTGCCTATTTCCTTAGCGGTGTTTTTACTTTTTGTAAGTGATTAAGGACAATGCCACCATTGTCATCAATCCACGTACAACAATCATCCTGGACCACCATGCACATCCCCCCCTGGGCCGCTAATATGTAATCTAAGGCCAATTTTTCCTGTAGTGCTAACTTGCGCACTTGGGCTATTTCAACTGTGTTGGCAGTGACCGCTGCAATGGTCTCATTAAACATATTGTCAATTAGTCCAGAGTAGTTATTTAATCTTATCATCATTTGCATCCCCCAACCTGTCCATGTAGGGAAAAAGGCCCATGCATAGTCATTTGCGGTAAACAGACTCCTTTTATATAGATTGTGATGGGGCAACAAATATTTCTTTGCAGTTATAGCTTTTTCTTCTACAACAGCTACTCCTGGAGCTAAGGTAGCTACAGTACATTGACCATAGCTAACTCTTGGTAGCCAGGCATAAGCCCATCGCCCACAAACAAAGTAATAGGGTGGTTGCAATGAGATTATACCTCGTGAAAACATTTACTTTGATACATTAACATGTGCTCCTGCTCCTATCATAGCAAGCTCTATTCCTAATAAGTTTGCACACTCTGGAATCCGGATAGCATCTAATACAGTAAAATTACATAAAGTTTTATTTATACCTTGGTCTGAGGGAAAATTCATATAACCTGTGTTACCCCCTAGGAGCATAAGTAAGGCTATTCCTAGGGACCATGCGTCAGTACCTATATCACTGATATTTACATTTTTCCAGAGCATAGTGAAATTATATGTGGCGTTATTGCAGTATGATTTGGGCAGTCTACCTAGGGATACTAGAGGTGTCTCAAGAGATCTTTCTATATCTATGCATACTGTGGGCTTTGAATCAGGCATTGGTTTTAACACAGGGGTTCTCCAGACAGCTCTAGCTCTATCTGCAGTATGGTTTCGTCCTAAAATGTCCTCATTACTTAATGCTTCATTTGTTATGGGGATGGCTATTAGTGGCAACCCCTTTGAATCCTTTGGCCTCATACCACATACCCAACATTTTGTTTTATTCTCAGCTAATGCCACTCTCCTTTGCAACGTCATGTACAGATTAGGTTCTTCCCAGAAGGATTCTTGTGCCTGTAACACCTTGACAACACATACAAGCAGTACAATACATAATCCTGTCAGATTAACCATCCTTGCTTTTGGTCACTTTCTTACAATGACTGACGTGAATCCAGGTAGTGAATCCCTCAAGTTTTACTGCAGTAGCTGTCACAAGGAGAACTTGATAAGGCCCTTGAAATCTGTCTTCCAACGATTTCCTGTTAAACCGCTTCAATACAACATAATCTCCTGGCAAAAGTTTGTGCGAGTCTTGAATACAGTTTGGTTCTGGAATGCAATGATAAATGCTTTTATGAGTTTCAGTTAGATGGTTCTGTAGGGCAATGCCATACTCTGCTAAGTTGGAATGAAATGACTGTAGCTGCTGAGGTAGATATATTTTGGTGCGTGGTACCTGCCCAAACAAAATTTCATAAGGACTTAACCCAAGTCTGTGGCTCATTGGAGTGGTTCTAATGCTGTACAAGACAACAGGCAAGCATTCTGTCCATGGTTTTCCTGTATCCTCACACATTTTACCTAACTTAGTTTTAATGGTACTATTTAATCTCTCTACTTTCCCACTGCTTTGTGGATGGTAAGGAGTATGGAAAGCCTGTTTGATGCCCATGGCCTGCATTATTTCTTGTACCACCTGTCCTGTGAAATGAGGGCCTTGATCACTGTCAATTACCTCTGGTAGTGAATATCTACATATTACCTCAGGCAGCAGCTTCTTGGCAACGGTCTTAGCATTTGCTTTGGCTACAGGCCAACATTCGGGCCAACCTGAAAAGACATCAACACAGACCAGCGCATATTCATACACTCCCACCTTTGGGAGCTGTATGAAATCAATTTGCAACCTTTGAAACGGGTACTCTGGCCTAGGCATATGCCTTTGCCTTACCTTCACTACTTGTCCAATATTATGTCGCATGCAGATCTCACAATTTGCTGTGACTCAGGCAGCAACGGAGCTGAACCCAGGTGCTATCCAGTATTTACCTACCAGAGCAACCATATTGTTCTTACCCATGTGAGTTGGACCATGTGTTAGAGCAGCCATCATTTGGTATAGAGATCTAGGAAGACAGAACAAAGATCCTGCCCTCCACACTCCATCTTCTTCTTGCTGTGCCCCCTTACTGCTCCATGCAGCTTTGTGACTGGTAGCTTCTTGTCTTTGTAGAGTTTTCAGCATCTCCACATCCACTGGTACAGGTGGAATCTCTGAGATATTGAACAGTGCAACTTCCGACAGGGGGGTGAGAGCTGCGGCCTTGGCAGCGGCATCTGCTCTTCGATTACCTTTAACTTCCTTCGACTTTTGTGTGTGCTTGTACTTTTAATATGGCTACCCTGGGTGGTAACTGGAGAGCCTCAAACAAGTTACTTACTAGATCAGCATTTTTAATTGGTTTACCTGCAGCCGTCATAAAGTTCCTGGACCTCCAAATCGGACCGTAGTAGTGTGATATGGAAAATCCATACCTGCTATCTGTGAAGACATTGGCAGTCTTACCTTTGGCCAGAGTACAGGCTTCAATGAGAGCATGAAGTTCTGCCTCCTGTGCTGATTTCTTTGGAGGTAAAGATTTTTGCACCACTGTTTCCTCCAGTGTTACAACAGCATAACCAGTGTGTGGCTTACCATCCTCAGTGTAATACCTAGAACCATCAACAAAGAATTCAAAATCTGGATTTTGCAAAGGTGTGTCTTGGACATTATCTAAACCTCTAGTTTCCATGTCCATTAACTCCAGACAATCATGTTCCTCAATCAGTTCAGTTTCCTCATTTGGTAAGAGTGTGGCTGGGTTTAGGGTATTACATCTTTTTAATTTTAGGTTTTCTGGTGTAAGCAATGCAACCTCATATTTTGTTAACCTTGCCATTGACAAATGTTTGGTTTGTACCCTGTTTAGGATCTCAAGTACACTGTGTGGTGTTAACAAATGGAGAGTATGTCCTAGTACTAAGTCAGCCGACTTAGTAAGCATGAAGGCACAAGCTGCTAAACTCCTGACACATCCAGGGGACCCTTGAATCACTGGATCAAGTTTGGCTGAAAAATAGGCCACAGGCCTCTGCTTGAAGCCATGCATTTGAGTGAGTACTCCTGTTGCATGTCACTTGCTCTCATGGCAGAAAAGTAAAAAATCTTTCTTGTAGTCAGGCAGCCCCAACACTGGTGCTATGACTATGGCTTGTTTTAAGGCCTCAAAAGATGTTTTTCCTGATTCAGTGATTACAAATGGTTCCCTGCAGACACTCTCATACAAAGGTGTCATGCGCTGGGATGCATTGGGAATCCAATCCCTGCAGTAACTTACTAGACCCAGAAATGTCCTCAACTTCCTGACAGATGTTGGTAAGGGGTAGTTTTTTACATTGGACACCCTGTCTGTTGTTAGGTGCTTTGCTCCTTGTGAGATGCAAAGACCAAGAAATGTTACACGTGGTAAGCAATATTGTAACTTGTCTTTTGACACCTTGTTACCTGTTTGTGCCAGATAGCACAGCAAACTGACAGTTTCTTCCCTGCAAATGGACTCAGAGTCACAACAAGTCAGTAAATCATCAGCGTACTGGAGAAGCTGTGTGCTGTCATACTTACTCCTCCACCCCTGAAGTACCTGATGCAGAGCTTGATTATACAAAGAGGGGCTACTTACCCTACCTTGAGGCAAAGTTGTCCAGCAGTAGGATGCTCCATCAAAAGTGAAACTAAACAGTTTCCAACACTCTGGGTGGAGCCTAACGGAAAAGAAGGCGTTAGCTAAGTCCATGACACTAAAATGGGTGGAGCTTGGAGGTATTTGACTCAAGATTGTGTAAGGGTTTGGAACAATTGGTACATCTGCATCTATGATTTTATTTACAGCCCGTAGGTCATGGATGAACCTATATGTGGGTGGACTACTTCCTGTCTTCCTTTTGAGAATAGGGTAAATAGGAGTTGTTGAAGGAGATGACATTTGCACTAGAACACCAGCTTTGACATACTCAGCAATTTGTGGTCTGATCCCATCCTTTTGTTCAGGGCTTAGTGGATATTGGTGAACTCGTGGCAGTACTGCACCAGGTTTCAGTTTGATTGTAACAGGTGGAACATCAAGTTTCCCTACATCAAATTTCCCTTTGGCCCACAAGTGGGAGGGGACTGTTTCCAACTCTGGGGCCAATGGCATGTCACCTTGTTGTTCTGTGTCTGGAAACTAAATGAAAGCAGACATAAGGTTTAAAACATGTGTGTCCAGCGGGGAAGATATTTGGATACCTTCTGGTGTGTACTCTATACTGGCCTGAATCTTGCTCAAAATGTCTGCCCCTAATAAATTTTCTGGTGAAGTATCAGACACCAGTACAGATGTTACAATTTCAATTTGATCCCCAATACGGATTGGCAGAGCCCTGGTTTCTTTTAATTTTATCTGTTTTCTTCCCACCCCTATACCAATGCTTTCTTTAGAGGTGAGTAAATGAGGGGGTACTTCAGATGCCTTTAAAATAGATTCACTGGCCCCTGTATCCACCAGGCAATCAAAATGGGAAAATAGCGCTTCCTTAAGCCACAGTTTTACAATAGCTTCATTTGAACCTTTGGGGTGCTGTAAAGAGTAAGTGGATACAGATTGGCCGATTTCCTATTCTGAATCATCAAGTGTGTACATAGCCTTTGTAGAACTGGACACTGTAGCCTGCTTAGCATTGGACTCTGCTGCAATCTCCTGGGTGCACCCCCAAGCTAAGTGACCCTTTTTACCACAGCGGTAGCATTCTCTCTCACTCATGGGGACATAACCTCTGCCCCTACCGCCACCTCTACCTCTACCTCTTCCTGAATACTTACCTCTGAAGGCCCCTCTGCCTTGCCCTTCAGGTAGTTCCTGTATTAACATAACTTTGGTGACTGGGACCTTCTCTTTTTTCTTAAATTTCTCATCTAACCCTCTTATAATTGGTAGTAGGACTTCCTCTTTCAATTCCTTAGCCTCAGGCCTGCTTGTGAGCAGAGCCTCCCTGTAATCCCTTTTAAGCCCACTCAAATAGGTAGTTTTTAACTGAGCTACATCCCTCTCACTATTCTCATCGTAGTCAGCCTCCTCAAAAGCCTTTTTAACCCTGTACCAGAAAGTTACAGCATTCTCATCACTCAACTGTGTCAGGCCAGTGGCATGGTTCCAAGATTTGCTCAACTTGCGTTTGAGCCATTCATCTCGGAGATATTCTATGAAACTCTCACCTTCCTTCCTTGTGTTTTTATCATCAGTGGGAGTATAGGCAGCTATTATTGGATCTACTGCACGAACACGGTAAATCCAGCGCTGGAGACTTAGGCGCAGCAGCGCAGGAGACTTGGGCGCAGCCGGCACCACCATAGGCTGTAATAGGAACTACGGCTATCGCATGCACAGGGAGTAAGTTCAGCGCCGTCAGAAGACGGACCTGAAGTTGCTTTTAAAACAATAATTCGGCTTCCAGCAATTGCTGGAAGCCGAATTATTTCATTCCCCCACTATCCATGTCGGCCTGGAGGGGGAATAGTAATTAACACGGCCCGGACTTGTGCGGCAGCAGGATCAGTCATATACTGACTGTGTCCTGCGCCCAAGTCTCCGGCGCCGTTCTCTCTCGTACGCCTACTACTGATGAGTGAGCTACTTTTAGCATTTGTTCTAGATCTAACAAAGTAGCATCATAATTAGCTTGTATGGTCTCTACCGCTTTTACAAACCCTGCGGGATTGGCAGATGGGCACGGTACACCTTTGGCTAAGGATAACTGTTCTGTGCGACTCCAGGGTTGGAGCCACTCTATTCTATACCGTACAGTATCCCCACCTCCCTCTGTAACTGTCTGGCTCCTCATTGGATAGAGAGGTTGGATGTCTGACTTAAGGTCAGGGTATATTTTGGGGGTGACAGGGGTTGTATATGGAGGGGGTACATCTTGCAGCATTGTTTTTGTTACATATGCACTTTCTGTATTGCTTGCAGGGCCTTGATTTAATGAATCCTCAAACTCTGTATCTGTTTCTTCTATCCCATCACTCTTCTTTCTTTCCCTGTATACTTGTTCTAGTAATCTTCTATGAACATAAAACCATTTCTGGTATTCAGAAGACCCTCTAGTGCCAGCATTATGCGCATTAGCCAATAACCTTCTCCCTTCCGCTGGCATTTTTGTGTATTCCTCTATCCATTCCACAACTCTTTCCTTCAAATGTCTGTGTTTCCTTAATAAAAAGTCTATTTGCTGTTTTACTGAATCCACTAAAGGCAGTTGCAGTCCACTTCCCTTACTTCCAGCAGTGACACCAGTAGATGTCACTGTAGCACTTCCACTACCTCTTTCTTCAAACAAATCTAACAAAGCCATCATAGTACCTGTGTTATCATCAGTGTTATCAGGTATATCGGCGATAATGCTTTCGTCTGGCCACCCAGCCGGCAATCTCTTCCTAGGGGCATATCTATACTGTCCAGCATAGAAACATTCTACGACCTGTTCTGGCTTTTTCTGAGACTCTGTCATCCACAATTTAATCTGAGTAGTTAACTGTTTCTTTTCTAGCCATTTCTGATGTCTGGCTATAAAATCCTTCCAAAATTCATAATCTAATCTTCCACCATCTGGCATTTTAGCTTTCTTGCAAATACTTTTAAACGGAGCAGTAGCCCACTTACCATGGGTGTCTGTCATCCACTCAACCGCTGTCTTACCAGGAGGTTTGGGATCAAGACCTGCTTGATTCAAGCCAAGAGGGGTAGATGCATTATTTCCCATCTTTAGCTTACACACTTACTACTTTAGTGCACTTTGTATCACGGGTTGGCCAACCACTTACTACAAATACATGAGATAAACCTCTAGACACCTTTTTATCATACACCCTTATTCTACCTAGCAAACGTAACTTCTCAAATGCCTATAAAAACAACGTTCCTAGCCCTCTACCTGCAATATATTTAGACCAGAAAATATGATTTTGTAATATATTCCCAAGCTACCTGTTAGTTCAGTCTACCAATAGTTAACTTCTGTGTTAGCAATGAAGCTCTTACACAGCAGGAAACTTACAGATCAGGGGCCCTTTGACCTGCAAGTTTACTATTGTCACAGGCCTGTAAATGAGAGATATGTTCTCTCTAGCAGCAGAGGTCTGTCAATTATTAACCAGTATAGACTGAACTGAAACCGAAAGCTTTAGGCAGACGTGATAAGTGAAACACTACTACGCAGCGTTTATACACAGTCTTATATTACTGACATACATTTGGTCTAAAATTTTGCATAAAAAAACTTTCTACTGCCTTAACTTAGAAAAAAACGCAGACTAAACCAATTTAAACTGGACAGTAAATACAGTTAATTATATTAACATCAGCAACCTATGTACTACTGGCTTAACACTTTACAGCCTATTTTTAAAGATAGCCACAAACAGAAGTGCAACAACTGCAAAGGATAATAAAACAGCACTATTTGGATGTGAGCATGTATGGGCAGAACAGCACGTAATAAATCCTAGATATAACGCTAAGTTACACAGAAACAAACATCACAAACATGACAGATACATCCAGTTAGCCAAGGTTCAGTTTTTACGTGGCATATAATATACTCACCCGGACCTCGGGAGGCTGTGAGAAAAAGGAGACAGAGATATATAGGAGCTAAGTCAAGTGATTCTTACCAAGTTGACGGATCCCCCACACCGGCAGCTGCTGTCCTTTATCCCACACCTCAGAGGTCCAAGTGGATATTGTTGCACGGTCCCTGTTCCTTAGCGTCAAATTGTGAAGTTCTCCAGACCTGTAAGATAAAGTTTAGGGTGAGGCCTAAGCACCTCAGTGGGTACGTTGGCTAATGGACTCCCAATAGGTAGGCCCAGTGAAAGAACACACAACACCCTTGAACACGTTCTAAGGAAACCCAGATGTTCTCTGACTTTTCCTGTTTATTATGCTGGTTTTAAAGTCTTAAAAATGCTTGATCAATATAGTTAATGATTATTGAAATGAAGTAATTCGTGTCTATTTGTAATTTTCCATAACTGTCAGCTAATAATTTTGCTAAACACTGCAGACTACACATATCTGTCTGACATGTCCTAAGTCCTTCATTATCTACTTTCGGTCAGCTAATTTATTAAGATAAAGAGACAAAATTAAA
This sequence comes from Hyperolius riggenbachi, assembly GCF_040937935.1. Classification (NCBI taxonomy): domain Eukaryota; kingdom Metazoa; phylum Chordata; class Amphibia; order Anura; family Hyperoliidae; genus Hyperolius; species Hyperolius riggenbachi. The sequence continues at coordinate 188,710,325 of NC_090651.1, read as the reverse complement.
CTTTGAAATCATTAAACTCCCCTTCATCTAGTTTCTGTTGCTCTGAGCTGCTGCTAGAGAGAAACAGATTTCTGTCTATTTTCCTATTATAACAGAAACTTAAGAGAACCTGTCTTGTTATACAAGGAGGATTCTACAGTTAGGTATATCTATATTAATGTAAACCTCACACAACAGACCATGACCACTATGGAGGATTTATGTGCACAGGTGCAGGCTCTTACTAGAGATGTCGCGAACCTCTGATTTTTGACTTCAATGGGGATGCGAACTTTGAAAAATAGAAAAAATTATGCTGGCCACAAAAGTGATGGAAAAGATGTTTCAAGGGGTCTAACACCTGGAGGGGGGCATGGCGGAGTGGGATACACGCCCAAAGTCCCGGGGAAAAATCTGGATTTGACGCAAAGCAGCGTTTTGAGGGCAGAAATCACATTGAATGCTAAATTGCAGGCCTAAAGTGCTTTCAAACATCTTGCACGGGTATACATCAATCAGGGAGTGTAATTAGAGTTTTGCTTCACACTGACACACCAAACTCACTGTGTAACGCACCGCAAACAGCTGTTTGCGTAGTGACTGCCGTGCTGGACTAGTGCGCAACATGGCCAGAGTGTAGGCCGTGGTGTTTTTCAAGCCCATATGGTCGCCGGCCTGTGGTAGCTCAATGACAGAACAACAGTGACTGTCCAGCTGATCAAATTTGGTCTGACCACAATGAAGCAACGACCTTATTACCTTTTGTGTGCCACCCCCACCCGAGACACTCAAATAGCCGGCGGTCATTGCTTCATTGTGATATGCAAGCCCCTTCACCACGGCAAGGTAATGATCACGAAGGGGGATGGGCACATGTACATGCCTTTTGTTTATTTGTTGCAGCTGCCCGCAGTGCAGCCAGAAAAATTAGGCAGGCATGTACACGCACCAGAAAAATTAGTGTAGCGGCCTTAAAAATTCAGGAATCCGCCTAGAGTCCTGGACCCTGTGGCGGAGAAGGCAAGCGGCCTGCAGGCAGAGATGCTGTGTGTGGGGACTGACTTAGTCTTCGGTCATGCAGTAGCCCTCCGGGATCCATTCCTCATTCATTTTGGTAAAGCTCAGGTACTGAACACTGTCGTGACTTAGGCGACTTCTCTTCTCAGTAACTATGCCTCCAGCTGGACGCTTGCGGCAGGGCAAAAGAGAAGTTGTACGGCAAATTGGGACGGCTCTGGCCACAGGTCAAGACAAAGACAAGACAAATAACATTTGTATCGCGCTTTCTCCTGGCGGACTCAAAGCGCCAGAGCAGCAGCCACTAGGGCGCGCTCTATAGGCAGTAGCAGTGTTAGGGAGTCTTGCCAAAGGTCTCCTACTGAATAGCTGCTGGTTTACTGAACAGGTAGAGCCGAGATCCGAACCCTGGTCTGCCATGTCAGAGACGCAACTCCTCTTCCTCCCCCAAGCCACGAACAATACCACGGGAACGTGGAGCAGCAGAAGCCCCCTTTGACGGCTGCCGCGGTTGTTCTTTTCCGCCGCCTCTTCCTCCTCCACAGAAACACCTTCCTCATCACCATCATCAGAGTCTGACTCCTCTCCTTCCCCACACGACTCCTCTTCTTCCTCCTCCTCCCCCCTCTGTGCTGCCGCAGGTGTTGTGGAAACATCGGGTTCGGATGTAAATCGCTCCCACAACTCCTTCTGCTGTAACTGTTCTCGTTCACGCTCCTCCACAGCTGTATCCACCACTCTACGCACGGCACGCTCCAGGAAGTAGGCGTAGGGCAGGGGTGCCCACACTTTTTCGGCTCGCGAGCTACTTTAAAATTCGCCGAGGCGAATACTGAGCTTAGCATTAATAATGCTGGTATATTACTATACAAGTCTTGTATAGTCATATAACAACATTATAACAACATTATAAATCCTCCACCTCCAGCCACGCCTTTCCCATCAGCGCTGCTCAATTGGCTCCTCTCCCCCTCCAGCCACGCCTCTCTGTTTAGCCGCGCCTCTCCCATCAGCGCTGCTTCGCTCGGAAGCAGATTCTGACAGCCGCAGCACGACACAGAGAACACGCGTGGCTATATTTAACAAGACGCGGCCAAGAGGCCGCGATCTACCAAATAGGCGGTCGCAATCTACCGGTAGATCGCGATCGACCTATTGAGCACCCCTGGCGTAGGGGATCAAGTCGCTGATGGTGCCCTCAGCGCGACTCAACAGTTTGGTCACCTCCTCAAAGGGCTCCATGACCCTGCATGCATTTCGCATCAGTGTCCAGTTGTTGGGCCACAACATCCCCATCCTCCCAGATTGTGTCCTTGTACTGTAATGATACAGGTACTGGGTGACGGCTTTCTCCTGGTCTAGCAGGCGAGAGAACATCAGCAGGGTGGAATTCCAGCGAGTCGGGCTATCGCAAATCAGGCGTCTCACTGGCAAGTTGTTTCTACGCTGAATGTCCGCAAAGCGTGCCATGGCCTTGTAAGAGCGCCTGAAATGCCCACACAACTTCCTGGCCTGCTTCAGGACGTCCTCTAAGCCTGGGTACTTGGACACAAATCTTTGCATGACCAGTTTCAGCACATGTGCCATGCAGGGTATGTGTGTCAGCTTTCCCAAATTCAACGCAGAAATGAGATTGCTGCCGTTGTCACACACCACGTTGCCGATCTCAAGCTTGTGCGGGGTCAGCCATTGCTCCACCTGTTTGTTAAGAGCAGCCAGGAGAGCTGCTCCAGTGTGACTCTCCGCTTTCAGGCAAGACATGTCTAACACTGCGTGACACCGTCATACCTGGCATGCAGCATAGGCCCTGGGGTGCTGGGGCTGTGTAGCTGGAGAGGAGATTGCGGCACCAGTCAAGGAGGAGGATGACGACAGCGAAGAGGTGGTAGCAGGTGGAGAGGAGGTGGCTGGAGGCCTGCCTGCAAGCCGTGGAGGTGTGACAGGTTGGTCCGCTGCGCAGCCACGTACTCCCTGCTTGCTGCCATCGGTCACCAGGTTGACCGAATGGGCTGTATATGTAATGTAGTGGCCCTGCCTGTGCTTGGCAGACCAGGCATCCGTGGTCAGGTGGACCCTTGACCCAACGCTCTTCGCAATAGATGACACCACTGGCCTCTCAAATGCACAATACAGTTTGGGTATGGCCTTTTGTGAAAAATAATTGCGGCCTGGTATCTTCCACTGCGGTGTACCAATGGCCACAAACTTACGGAAAGCCTCCGACGTCAGACGCCAGGCAAGAGGGTGATTGGCAGACATTTTCTTCTTACGTTCAAATACTTCCTTTATGGACAGCTGGGTACTGCTGTGGGCAGAGGAGAAGGAAGAGGCGGTGTGGAGGAGGGTGGCTGTGAAGGTGCAAGGGAGAAAGCGGATGAAGACGATGCACCTGAAGTAGGAAGAGGAGAAGGAGGGTGGCTTGTCTTTTGTGTGCTGCTTTTCCTCAGGTGTTCTTGCCATAGCTGTTTGTGCCTTCCCTCCAGGTGTCTTCGTAAGGCACTTGTCCCTACGTGAGAGTTGGCTTTTCCAAGGCTCAATTTTTGCTGGCAGAGACAACAGATGGCTTTGCTCCGATCTGAGACACACATGTTAAAAATGTCCAAACCGCTGAGCCCCCCTGGGGTGATGGCGCTACGGTGACATCAGCAGCTGACGTTGAAGGGCATGTTGGCTGGCTGTCCATAGCTGGCGATACATGGCACCGGACACTGCCCCCAGCTGTTTCTGAGGACGAGCTCCCTCTGCTTCTATCATGGAGTCGTCTCCTCCTACTCCTCTCTGACTCCCCCTCTGAACTGTCCCCCTGGTCATCTCCTCTACCGGGAACATACGTGGCATCCGTATAATCGTCATCATAATCCTCCTGCCCAGCTTCGCTTTCCTCAGACACCTCCTCAACTGCACCAACTTCAGATGGTTCATCATCCCCCTCCTCACATGATACGTCCATACTATCGCCACCTAACTCAGACGTATGAGGTGGTGTACCTGCACCTTCTTGTTGTTGTTGCAGTAGTGGCTGGGAATCAGTGATTTCACCACCAGCACCAAATAACTCCTGCGAAGTGTCAAATGCAGTGGATGTGGTGCTTGCTGTAGCGCTGGTGGCTGCGGGAGATGAGGTGTTCTGTGTTAAATAGTCAAGCACGTCCTGATCATGGGAAGTGATGGCACGTGCCTTCTTCTGAGCACTGTATTTTGGGCCAGGTCCGCATGAAATCACAGCAACACCACCTCACACAGACCTGCCAGTGCCTGGTGGCCTACCTCTGGGTCTGCCTCTACCTCTTCCTCTACCTGGTTTGTCCATTTTGTCGGGATGCTAGCTATATGCAGTGAGCTGGGTTCACTCAACACAACAGGTAGGTAGATGCAGTGAGGTGGGTTCACTCAACACAACAGGTAGTTAGATGCAGTGAGCTGGGTTCACTGAACAGTAAAGGTACTTAGATGCAGTGAGGTGGGTTCACTCAACACAACAGGTAGTTAGATGCAATGAGCTGGGTTCACTGAACAGTAAAGGTACTTAGATGCAGTGAGGTGGGTTCACTCAACACAACAGGTAGTTAGATTCAGTGAGGTGGGTTCACTGAACAGTAAAGGTACTTAGATGCAGTGAGGTGGGTTCACTCAACACAACAGGTAGTAAGATGCAGTGAGCTGGGTTCACTGAACAGTAAAAGTACTTAGATGCAGTTAGGTGGGTTCACTCAACACAAAGCTAGGTATATGCAGTGATGAGGTGGGTTAAGTAAACACAACAGGTACTGGGTAGTGGGTATATGCAGTACTGGGTAGTACAATGTGCAGCTCCCTATCACACACACAGGTAGTCACTGAATGTGCTGGGCTGCTGGCAGTGGCACACACACTATCAATCAGCAAGGCTGTGCATGCAACAAAAGTGTCAGTTTGACACACAGAAAAAAAAAAAAGTACAGGATGAGCTCTGAAAAGAGCTGTTGAGGGGTGTTATAAAAACAATAATAATCAGCCAGGAGCAAGCAAAGCAACCTAGAACCTAACTAATCTGTCCCTAGAAGAACAAGTCTGCAGCAGCTGTCCCTAGTCTGTCTCTAGAAGGCACACGAGTGAGGCTAATGGCCGCCGCAGCCTGCCTTATATAAGGGGGGGTGGGGCTCCAGGGCTTAGTGTAGCCTGAATGGCTACAATGTGCCTGCTGACTGTGATGCAGAGGGTCAAAGTTGACCCTCATAGTGCATTATGGGGCAAATCGAACTTCCGCAAAAGTTCGCTTGGTCCAGGCGAACGCGAACCCCCAAAGTTCGCCTGGAACCATTTGCGGGCGAACCATTCGCAACATCTCTAGCTCTTACTAAAGCTGTGGAGCAGTTAAATGCCACTGTGACGTCACAACAGGCTCAGATTAATCTCTTATCTGATGCTGTGCGCAATCTGCAGGCACCTGCAGCACAGTTGCCTCCCCCTTGCGTAGTCGAACCAAAAATGGCACTCCCCGAAAAATTCTCAGGTCATAAATCAGATTTTAGAAATTTTAGGAACAGGTGTACGTCTTACTTTGAAATGAGACCTACATCGTCAGGCACTGAAGTTCAGAGAGTGACGTTGATTAAAACTTTGTTACATGAGGACTCCCAGACATGGGCTTATAGTTTGCCTGACGGCCATGAGGCCTTGTCTTCTGTGCACAAATGTTTTAAAGTCATGGCTGTCATTTATGATGACCCGGATATAGCCGCTACAGCCGAGAGAAAATTGAAAGATTACGTCAGGGTAATGGTACAGTGGAGGACTATGCCTCGGAGTTCAGAAAGTGGGCAGTCTCCTCTAGATGGGAACATTTTGCCTTATTGGACTGTTTCCTCTCAGGGTTGTCAGAGTCCGTGTCAGATGTTTTGATCAGTCACCCTGAGCCCAAAACCCTTGACGAGGCAATAGCGTTGGCCATTAAGATAAATCGCAGGGCAAGATACCATAAGCAGGGCAGATCACGCACTTTTTCAAAAGCTGTACCTTCCTCTCCTTCTTGTGTGTCTAGTGCGGATGAGCCGATGCAAACAGGCCATTCCAAGTTGTCTGAGGCAGAAAAGATCAGGAGATGGAAAGAAAGTCTTTGTTTATACTGTGGTCAGAAGGGGCATGGGGCATCTTGTTCAGAATTGTAGCAAGAAGTCGGAAAACTTCTCTGCCTAGGTGTAGTTGGAGGTGCTATCCTGGGCGAACTTGTTTTACCTTCTAAAAATTCTAAAATGTTGATACCCTGTTCTGTTACGTGGGAGAATCACGTTCATGATACTCAGGTCTTCATCGATTCAGGCTGTGCAGCGAACTTTATTGATTTTGATCTGGCCTCTAGATGGAATATTCCCATCCTATCCATGGAGAGGCAAATCTATGTCACCGCATCGATGATTCTCCCCTACAGAATAGACAGCCTCTCTCCCAGACTCCCCTCCTTACCTTTTCAGGTGGGGGTTCTGCATAAGGAGGAAATGCAGTTCTAAGTTCTTAAGATGTCCTCTTCAACCATTGTTTTGGGTTTACCCTGGTTACGCAAACACTCCCCTCAAATAAACTGGGACACGGGGCAGCTGATGGCATGGTCGGTGTTTGGGAAAAATTGACATGTGCTCTACTGACGTTCAGCTGGAGGGAATTCCTCCACTGTATGCAACTTTTTCTGATGTGTTTTGTCCCCGCTCAGCAGATAAGCTTCCTCCTCATAGGGATTTTGACTGTCCCATTGATTTAAGGCCTAGTACCATGCCTCCCAGGGGGCATTTATACAATCTTTCCGGCCCTGAACAGTTGGCTATGAAAGATTATATCAGGGAGAACCTAGAGAAAGGTTTTATCCGTCCCGCCAAGTCACCAGCTGGAGCCGGATTCTTTTTTGTTCAGAAAAAAGATGGTGGACTCAGACCCTGCATAGATTACAGAGCATTGAACAAAATTGCTATACCCAATCGGTATTCACTATCTTTAATTGACAATCTGTTCTCCCAAGTCTCCGGGGCTCAGGTCACAGGTGTTCTCTAAGTTGGACTTAAGGGGAGCTTATAACTTAATACGTATCCGACAGGGGGATGAGTGGAAAACGGCCTTCAACACACCCGATAGGCATTACGAGTACTTAGTGATGCCCTTCGGGTTGTGCAGCACCCCGGCAGTATTCCAGGAATTGGTCAATGAGATATTCAGGGAGGTTCTGGGGTGTTTTGTGGTTGTGTATCTTGATGACATTTTAATTTTCTCCAGAACCCTCAGAGAGCACAGGCAGCACATCAAATTTGTGTTGGAAAAACTCAGGCAGAACTGCTTATATGCTAAACTGGAAAAATGTTTATTCGAATTTTCAGAAGTATCCTTTTTGGGTTATATTTTGTCCACTATCCATGGATCCCAAAAAGGTTTCTGCAGTCTTGGAATGGCCACAACCTGTTGGGTTGAAGGCACTCCAAAGGTTTTTGGGGTTCGCAAATTAATACAGAAAATTCATTAAGGGGTTTTCCACTGTGGTGACACCCCTCACTGACTTAACCAAAAAAGGGGCAGATACCTTTAATTGGTCCAGTGAGGCATGCGCAGCCTTTTCTCAGTTGAAGACCCTTTTTTGTTCAGCTCCTATCCTGCGACATGTGGACATGACACGTCCCTTCATTGTAGAGGTGGATCCCTCAGAGATAGGTGTGGGGGCTGTTTTGTTTCAACATTCAGGAATTCAGGGGCGGCTACACCCGTGTGCTTTCTTTTCACGCAAATTTTCATCAGCGGAAAAGAATCATAATATTGGTAACCGGGAACTGTTGGCCATCAAGATGGAGCCGGATTCTTGAGTGAGGAGGAGGAGTCCGGCGAGTGACGCGTTGAGGGAGGCCGGGCAGCGGGCGGTTCAGCGGTAGTACCCTTGTGGTACTTCCGCCCTTTCTCTGACCTCACGTCCTCTGCGTGATGACGCATACGAGGGTACGCGTGACGCGTACCCTCGTATGCAGAGGACGTGAGGTCAGAGAAAGGGCGGAAGTACCACAAGGGTACTACCGCTGAACCGCCCGCTGCCCGGCCTCCCTCAACGCGTCACTCTCTGGACTCCTCCTCCTCACTCACTTCACAGTGCCACTGCCAGCCACTACCACCAGTACTATTTTACTTTCCTTAAACTTTTGTATGGGGAAGCGGGAAGAGGGGGGAGCGCTAGCGGAGGGGGTGGGGGGAATTTCCGACCCCCCCCCCCCCCCCGCGATCGGGGCATGCTCCCCCCTTATGCCTGCAACCCCATAGGGCCCCCAAATCGGGATGTTCGGGGAGTTCGGGGTTCGGCCCGAACATGCCGAACATCGCGGCCATGTTCGGCGAACGTTCCCGAACCCGAACATCCAGGTGTTCACCCAACACTACTCACAACCTGTAACCATCCTGCCTGAACACATAGTGGTGGCCGCCACAGACCTCATGGAGGATCTGACTAACACTCTGCAGTCTTATCAGATCGATGCGCCAGATGGAAAGCCAGATGGCGCCATGTTTGTCCCATTGCATTTGCGCCTTCAGGTCCTGCAGATGTTTCATAATTATAAAACTGTAGGACATCCTGGTATAGCCAGAACAGAAGTTATTGTCACGTAGCGTGTGGTGGCCATCATTGAAAAATGATTGTAAAGAGTTTGTGACGGCCTACACAGTCTGCACTCGCAGTAAGCCATCTAGACAGGCTCCTGCGGGAACATTGCAGTCTTTGCCCGTGCCCTCAGAACCATGGACTCACATTTCCATGGACTTTGTGGGGGAACTTCCTGCTTCTGAAGGGAAAACTGTGATCTGGGTGGTTGCAGACCGCTTTAGTAAAATGGTTCATTTTGTACCTCTCAAAAAGCTCCCGTCTGCCCAAGAGTCGGCGGACCTCTTTTTTGTTCACATCTTACGCCTGCACGGTGTACCTGAAAACATAGTTTCTGACAGGGGGATACAATTTGTTTCAAAATTTGGCGAGCATTTTGTCAACAGTTGGGCCTGACTTTGTCTTTCTCCTCAGGTTACCACCCCCAGACTAATGGCCAAACTGAAAGAATGAATCAGTCATTAGAGCAGTTTCTTCGTTGTTATGTGGCTGATTCGCAGCACGAGTGGGTCAAGTTTCTCCCTTTTGCAGAGTTTGCTCACAATAATTTGAAGAACGCCTACTCTGGGTTTTCCCCGTTTCAGGTGGTCACAGGGAGGTCACCAAAATTTTCCTCTTTTCACATGAATAATTCCCCCTTCCCTGCATTGGAACGGTGGCAGGACTCTTTGAAAAAGATCTGGTCTTGGGTAAAGGCCAACTTGACTAAAGCTTTTCAAACACAAAAGAAGCAGGCAGAAAAACGTTCTCCTGAGTGTAATTTCGCTCCTGGGGATATGGTATGGGTCTCCACGCGTCATATAGCGTTAAAACAACCCTCATCAAAATTGGGACCAAAATATATTGGTCCATATTCGGTTTCTGAAAAGATTAATGCGGTGACATATAGGACTGCTCTCCCCTCTACCATGAGAGGTGTGAGGTCTTTTCGTGTGTCATTATTGAAGCCTGCTGTGTATGTGGACTCCTCGCCCCCCCCCCTCCCGTTGTGATAGATTGGGAACCTGAATATGAGATTGAGGAGATCCGTACAGTATTTGGTTCATTGGAGAAGTTACGGTCCTGAGGAGAGATCTTGGGTGCCCGACCGCTGACTGCATGCAGAGGAATTGAAATGGGAATTTCATACTTTACATCCTGAGAAACCGTTCAAGGCATGTCCGGAGTCCATGCCTCGGGGGGGGGGTGTAATGTTATGCCGGCTGCTTTACCGGCCTCTGATGCTGATAGCGGCGCAGGCGCCGCTTCCGCATCTGCTCTTGCGGCGTCTCCCGCCGCGGCGTCTCTGGGCCTCCCACCGGAATCATGGAGGTCCGGTTTGTCTGAGGTTGTGGGCGAGCATCAGGCTCGCGTGTGCGCGGATCGCCGACGCAATTATCCGGTCAGAAGACGTGTCAGCTGACCTTTTGGTCAGCTGACACTTGCCTGTACTCTGATTGGCTAGGCCTCTGGGCAGCGCTGTGCACTTGGTCCACAGTATTTTAGGACCTGCTTGTCATTGGCTCCTTGTCTGTTGTTGCGAATACTTCAGTGATAGCTCTCAGACCTTAGTCAGATCCTGGTGTGTTTGATCCAGCAGGACCCCGGGGATTCACACATAGCTTTGGACTATTATTATTATATTGTATTGATATTTCTGTGTATGACTTGCTTGAACATTTCATTACTCTCTTTGCCTCCTGATTCTGTACCTTACCAATCTGATCTGTTGCCGACCCTCTGCCTGATTACCGACCTTGTATTCTGCCTTATGATTCTGTACTTCTGTCAATCTGATCTGCTGCCGACCTTTGCCTGTATACCGACTTTGTTTTGCCTGACGATTCTGTACCGCTACTGACCGACCCGTTGCCGACCTCGCTTGTACGGCCATTCTCTGTATAGTGATAGCCCCAGCCACTAGGGCTATCACTTTAGGAGTACTCCTGATATAACTGTGCACCAATACACCTGTGATCTGTAACGAAAAATCCGCAATGCCGGATGGATTGCAGAAATACGGTCGCATCCAATCCGGCAAGCGGACTTTCCAACGCGGGATGCGGAAATTTGTCCGCATCCGCTGCGCAAACCCGTCCAAGCACTCTGCTCCAAACTCACCAGCATGCTGCTCATCAGGGCTCTGCCATCTTGCCTCTAGGGGGCGGGCGCGCACGACAGACACGCCTTTATACTCTTAGAAAGCATGTCAGCTGACCTGGAGGTTAGCTGACATTTTAGCCTGCTCTGATTGGTTGCTGCCTGGGGTGGAGACTTCTCTCCCAGGCAGTATATAAGGAAGTGCTTTTCAGTCACACTTCGCCTGTGTTTGCGATACCCTGTGTCAGCACTCAGACCTAGTCAGCCTTGTCTCTTATATTGTGTTATATATTGGTTTATCGCCAATATATACACATATTATACTGTTTGATTTATAATGTATGATTCTGTGCCTGTCTTGACTACTCTTCTGCTTCCTGATTCTGTACTTCGCCAGCCCGTACCGTTATCGACTAACGACTATTGGCTTGGTTTCCGACTATTCTCTTGTCTCACGTTTCTGTACTGCTGCCGCCTGATCTGTTGCCGAACCTCATTTTGTCTGACCTTTCTCCCTTCAGTGGAACGTCTCCCACTGTAGGGTTCTATCAGAGGCTTGCCTCTTTGAGGCGACCGCCACTAGCAAACCCTTGCTGCTAGAGGCAGAGACTCCTCCACTCCGTCCTTTGGAGGGTCTCACACACAGGGTTCCCATTCAGAGGTAACCACACCTCTGAGGAATTACGGTGTGGTGGATATTTCCACAGACTTGAATTTACACTGTATATTATTATTGTTGTCTGCTGTTCCAGCTTGCTGGAGGTTGTATCTCTGTGCCCTATAGAGATACTCTATTGTACCAAGCACCCTCTTGCATACGATTGTATCGTGCCACGCTATACTTGCATTATTGGTGATTCTGCAGATCACCATATAATCAGGTATAGCATCTGTATTATTGGTGATACTGCAGATCACCAATAATCAGAATAGCGGTGCTTGCTGACACCAATCGTTACATAAACACAGACCAGAAAGAAGTAAGATGGAGGAGGTGGTAAATCAGCTTCAGACCGTAAGGGCAGAAGTATAACAGCTGAAAATTACTGTGACTGCACAGCAGGCTCAGATTACTCAGCTGACTGAGAAGGTCTGGAGGCTGCAACCACCACTTAACTTTCTGCCTCCCCCGGCTCCTAGTGAGCCTAAAATGAATATTCCTGAGAGATTTTCAAGCGCTAGGGCAGATTTCCAGAACTTCCGCCACAGGGTGTTTATAACGATTGTGGAATTCTCTCCGTGATCAGCGCACAGGACGTGCGCTGACGCTGCGGAAATCCTCCACAAGCGTATAATTTGAGAGAACCCAGCAAAAGGTGCAACGCACCTGTAGAGGGAAATTCCTGTCGGCAGGTGGAGCTGTGGAGTGCAGAGAAACAGCTCCTCTGCCCTGCCACAGACACCAGACAGGAATTGTACGAAGGGAAGAAACGCAGGGCAAGATAGCCCTGAAAGAGAGAGATCAAAGCGACAGAGGGTATGTGTGTCCACCAATCTAGTTGCCACCCTGCGACGATGAACACACAACCATGAAGATCAGGTGAGAAGGCAATCGCCAGAGATGACGATTGCTAACAGCGACACAAGACCGAATAAGCACAGATGAGGAATGTATGTATGTCCACCAATCTAGCCGCCAACCTGCGACGGTGGACACACAACAGAGGAAACCAAGTGAGAACGCAATCGCAAGGGAAGCGATTGCGAATGAGAATGAGCACAGGGACAGAATGTATGTATGTGCACCAATCTAGTCGCCAACCCGCGACGGTGCACACACAACAGCAGAAACAAAGTAGGAATGCAATCGCGAGAGAGGCGATTGCCAGAGGTGACACAAGGCTTAAACAAGACAGGGCACGAGAGTAGCAAAGGCACAGCAAATCATACAATGAGAAGATAAGGAAAATAACAAACCCTAACTAAATGCCAACACCGCACTTATTCGCAACAGCGAACGCGTTTACAGCGCGGTCTCCGTGTGTTAAGCACAACAGAGACAAGCACGCCTAACTAACCCCCGACACCCAAACACGAAACAGAGAACGCGAGCGCTTGCTTAACAGTTACCTCACCGAGGCTACAGCAAGCGTTCGTATCAGACAAGACAGACAGATGAACGGGAAACAGGATAGGAAAGATCCACTGCTCTTTCCGCCAGAGCGAGTGCGATCCAGGTAAAGTAACAGAGCTAGCAGGATCCACTGCTCTTACCGCCAGAGCGAGTGCGATCCAAGTAAGACAGGGCGATGAGATAGCTGGTAGCAACCGCTGCTACAGCTATACTCCAAGAAGCAGATCAGAAGGATCCACAGCCGCTACCGCTAGAGACTAGTGCGATCCAAGCAAGACAAACAGAGGAGATAGCTGGTAGCAACAGCTGCTCCAGCTATACTCCAAGATGGACAGAACGATTTCCTGACAACCACCGTTGGCGACAGGACAATCGTAACAGAGAGGCAATACAGACAAAACAGATAAGCAGGCTAACTGCACTAGAGAAGCTGCCTAGTGCAGTCCCCAGAATTACTCTAACTAACTAACAATCCAACAGGGAAGGCTGACACTCCAGGAGTGATTTAACAAACCGTTATGACCAGCCCAGGATTGTGGGTGATCCCAACCTTTATACTGCCAGCAGCTAGATGATTTGCATAACCAATGTATGCAAATCCCTCAGCAGCAGAGCAGGTCTGGAACTTGCAAGACAAAGTCAGGTCTCTTATCCAGAGACCTGCATCCCTCAGACACAAGGAATGGTCAAACAGCTGGCTGCCTGTGCAGCCAGCTGAGCGGATCATTACAGTGTTATCTTACTTTCAGATGAGACCTGTGTCCTCGGGAACCGAGGCTCAGGTTACTCTCATCAAGACTCTCTTACATGCAGACTCCCAGACTTGGGCTTATGGCTTACCTGATGAGCATCCTGCCCTTTCTTCTGTCCAGCAGTTTTTCAAAGCCATGGTGGTCATTTACGATGATCCGGATAGGGCCGCCACGGCTGAACATAAACTCAAAAGCCTTAGACAGGGACGGAGTACAGCAGAGGAGTATGCGTCAGAGTTCAGGAAGTGGGCAGTCTCCTCTAGATGGGAGCGGTATGCACTCCTGGATAGATACCTAGATGGGTTATCAGAGGCAGTCACTGACGTGATGGTTAGTCACCCAGAACCCAAAGACGTAGATAAGGCTATATAACTATCTATTAAAATAGATAAAATAGACGTTTGAGGTACAATAAGAAGGGCAGATACCCTATGTACTCCAGGGCTTCAGGTGCTTGTAGCTCGGCAGCAGTGGAGACTGAGGAGCCTATGCAGCTAGGCCACGGACGCCTTACGGAGGCTGAGAGGTCAAGAAGACGCAAAGAGGGTCTCTGCATATACTGCGGAGAGAAGGGCCACATTGCACAAAACTGTGGTAGGAAGTTGGGAAACTCCTTAGCTTAGGTGTGGTTGGGGGTACCACCCTAAGCGGAGTAGTTTCAATAAACAAGAAAAAATATTATTGCCCTGCTCCCTAAACTGGGAAGGGCAGAACTTTCCTACCACAGCATTTGTGGATTCTGGGTCGACTGCTAATTTTTTAGATTTAAGTTTTGCTTTAAGTTTAAATATCCCTGCACTTCCGGTAGAAAAACATTTGTATGTTACAGCAATCGATGACACTCCTTTGCAGGGAAAGTCCCCACTGTGCCAGACTCCTCCTCTCTCGCTGCAAGTAGGAGCCCTGCATAAGGAGATCATTCAGTTTTTTGTTTTAAAGATGTCTACCTCTACGGTGATATTAGGGTTACCTTGGTTACGATTACATTCTCCTCAGTTTGATTGGGGGAATGGACAGTTGATTACTTGGTCACCTTATTACTCACAGCAGTGTTTACAGAGAATAGTCTTGTGTTCTACTAAGGTTCAAGTGGAAGGAGTACCTCCACAATATCAGGAATATTCCGATGTCTTTTGTCCCAAGGCAGCAGATCAATTATCCCCCCACAGACCTTTTGACTGTCCTATTGATTTGAAGCCAGGAACCATGCCTCCCAGGGGTTACCTACACAACCTCTCATCCCCAGAAAAATTAGCCATGGATGAGTACATCCAGGAAAACTTACAGAAAGGATTAATCTGCCCTTCGAGATCTCCTGCAGGGGTGGGATTCTTTTTCGTTCATAAAAAGGATGGAGGTTTGCGCCCCTGTATCGACTACAGGGGTCTTAATAAGATCACGATTAAAAATCGGTATCCACTACTGTTAATCGATGATTTATTTACACAGGTTCCCGAGGCTTCTGTCTTCACGAAGTTAGATTTAAGAGGGGCCTACAATTTGATCCGTATCAGGGAGGAAGATGAATGGAAGACGGCATTCAACACTCCCAAGGGGCATTACGAATACTTGGTGATGCCCTTTGGGTTGTGTAACGCTCCTGCAGTTTTCCAGGAGTTTGTGAACGAAATCTTCAGGGAGGTGCTGGGTCATTTTGTAATCGTATACTTGGATGACATCCTAATATTTTCTAAAAATCTCACTGAACACCGTCAACATGTTAAGTATGTGCTGAAAAAACGTATTCGCTAAGTTAGAAAAATGCGTTTTTGAAGTAAAGGAGATTGCCTTTCTGGGGTACGTTATCTCCACTACAGGGTTGTCCATGGATCCCAAGAAGGTCTCTGCTGTAAGGGAATGGCCACAACCATCTGGGCTTAAAGCACTTCAGAGATTCTTGGGATTTGCAAACTACTACAGAAAGTTTATCAAGGGGTTCTCTTCTGTGGTATCTCCACTTACTAACTTGACTAAGAAAGGGGCTGATGCCTCTCATTGGTCCAAAGAAGCATGTGCAGCATTTTCCTCTCTAAAAGAAGCTTTTTGTTCTGCTCCCATATTACGTCATGTAGATGTTGCTTATCCTTTCATAATGGAGGTGGATGCCTCAGAGGTTGGAGTGGGAGCAGTGTTGTCTCAACGCTCAGGACTTCAGGACAAACTTCATCCCTGTGCTTTCTTTTCTAGAAAATTCTCCCCTGCCCAGAGAAATTATGATGTTGGGAACAGGGAATTGTTGGCCATTAAGCTTGCTTTTGAGGAATGGCACCATTGGTTAGAGGGGGCTGAGCATGTAATAACTGTATACACAGATCATAAAAACCTACAGTATATCGAAAAGGCTAAAAGACTCACCCCCCGACAGGCTAGATGGGCTCTCTTTTTCTCTTGTTTTAATTTTATAATCACGTTTACACCAGGAGTAAGAACCTTAAAGTAGACGCCCTTTCTCGTTGTTTTGAACCTGAGACTGCTCCATCTCCTTCCCCAGAGAATATTCTGTCAAAAGAGATCATCCTGGCAGCCACTGAAATTGTTGAGGACCTTGTTAGCCTCTTAAGCATTTTCCAGTTGGAAGTCCCAGAGGGGAAACCAGAAGGGGTTCTATATGTTCCTTGTCTCTTGCGTCCCAAAGTATTGCAGTTGTTTCATGGACACAAGAATGCTGGACGTCCTGGCATTACCAGAACCCAGGAATTATTGTGTAGATCTGTCTGGTTGCCATCGTTACAATCAGATTGCAGGGAAAAACCTGTACCATCTGCGCCAGAAACAATACTCCCGACGAGCTCCAGTCGGAACTTTACAGTCTCTGCCCTCCCCTCAGAAGCCATGGACGCACATTTCCATGGAATTTGTAGGAGAACTTCCGGTTTCCACCGGGAAGACTGTCTTATGGGTAGTCACTGATAGATTCTGTAAGAGGGCACACTTTGTGGCTTTGAGTGGTTTCCCTACTGCTCAAAAGTTGGCAGATCTTTTTATTCAAAACATCTTTAAATTACACGGTATTCTGGAAAATGTGGTCTCGGACAGAGGGGTCCTGTTTGTCTCCAGGTTCTGGCGGGCCTTCTGTAAGGGGATGGGTATGTCATTGTCCTTTTCATCAGGTTACCATCGGCAGACCAACGGTCAGACGGAAAGGATCGATCAGTCCTTGGAACAGTTCCTGAGATGTTATGTGGCGGACGCCCAACATCAGTGGGCGGATTTTTTACCATTTGCAGAATTCGCACATAACAATCTCAGGAATGAGTCCTCTGGTTATTCGCCTTTTCAGATAGTCAATGGGAAGTTCCCCAAATTTCTCCCTTGCCAGTGACGGCATCTCCATTCCCTGTTCTGGAGGAGTGGCAGGAATCTTTTAAGAGGATTTGGGCTAAGGTCGAGGAAAATCTAAAAAAGGCTTTTTGCATACAGAAGAGGCAGGCAGATAAGAAAAGATGTCCGGAGTGGGATTTTAAACCAGGGGACAAGGTTTGGGTGTCAACTCGGCATATAGCTCTGAGACAGTCGTCCGCGAAACTGGGGCCCAGGTATATTGGACCATATCCAATTTCGGAAAGGGTTAATCGCGTGTCTTACAGAGTCAGTTTACCGCATTCCCTGTGTGAGAAAATGCGGAAAAGCCGCCGCGTGTACTGATAGCAAGGCGGCTGGCTCCGCGTCCAGCGCGGCGGTTTGTACGCAGCAGCATGCGTCTGATACTGTGATAGATCGCGGAGAAACCGCCGCATGTACTAGCAGCAAGGCGGCTGTTTCCGCGTCCAACGCAGCAGTTTACACGCAGCGGCGTGCGTCTGGTGTGGCTGGGTCTGTTAGTGCACCTGGATGGAGAACTACGCACGCGAGCCAGAAGTCAGGACCTTTTTACCAGCAGGAGATGGATCAGCTGATCAGGACGATCAGCTGATTCCTGCTGGACTCCTGATTGGCTGAGTGGCTCGGGCGGGGCGGCAGAGTCCTGCAACTATCTATACAGCTTGCTTGCCAGTTGCTGGTGGTCTGCCATTGCGAACACTTACGTGGAAGCATTCAGACCATAGTCAGATCCTACAGTGTGTTTGAACCAGGTGGACCTGGGAATTCACACTGAGCCAGATTACTTTTGTTTATCATTGTATTATTATTACTCCAGACTAGTTCCAGGGTGCTGAGACCACGGACCTCGCACCCAAGACTAGGGAACTGTATTATCATTTGTGTTATACTCCAGACTAGTTCCAGGGTTCTGAGACCACGGACCTCGCACCCAAGACTAGGGAACTGCATTATCATTTGTGTTAGTCTCCAGACCTGCTTGTGACACCCATCTTCCAGGGGTCACTAGCCACAGGGTCTTCTTGCTATCCAGCCTGACTCCGCCCCTTGGAGAGTCTCAGGCTGCTGGAAGGTTCCTGTACTCTCAACAGCAGTATTGCTCATACTGCCTGCTATCACCTGTTCACAGGTGCATTACTCAAAGTATTACTGTTACACCAAACACTCACATACTTATAGGTGTCCAGAGGTTAGCAATATATCTGTATTATCGGTGATTCTGCAGATCATCAATAATCAGGTATATATCTGCATTCTTGGTGATACTGCAGATCACCAATAATCAGATTCTCTCTGCGTGCTGACACCATTCGTTATAGAATGGCAGACCCAAACCAAATGGACGCACTGTATAGTCATGTTGAAGTCCTGACTACCGCGGTAAACAGTCTTTCCGGGGTAACTTTGAACCAACAGACCCAGATCAGTCAGCTTTTTGGGGCTATTCCGGAACTTCAATCAGCTATAAACTCAGTGCGATCTCCTCCTAGCACAGACATACGTATGCCTGTACCCAAAACGTTTTCTGGTCACAGATCTGACTTTCAGAACTTTAGAAATAGAGTGTTATCATACTTTGAGTTGAGGCCTAATTCATCTGGAACCGTGGCACAGAGAATTATGTTTATTAAGACTCTGTTGTCAGGGGATTCCCAGACCTGGACATATAATCTCCAGCCAGGAGATGGGGCTTTGGCCTCGGTTGAGGCATTTTTTAAAGCCATGGCTATAATTTATGATGATCCGGATATTGCCTCTACCGCTGAGCGGAAGCTCAAGACGTTGCGGCAGGGCAAGGATTCGGTTGAAAATTATGCAGCTGAGTTCAGGAAATGGGCAGTATCTGCGAGATGGGGCTTATTTGCACTGTTGGACTGTTTTTTGGCAGAGTTGTCGGATACAATTTATGATGTGATGATTGGACATCCTGAGCCCAAATCTGTAGACGAGGCAATTTCGTTGGCCGTGCAAATAGATCGCCGTTTGCGCTACAGAGACAGGTTCGTGGTAGGGATGCTAGAAGGTCTGTCTTACAAGACTCTTCTCGATCTCCATCACCCGCAGACGAGCCGATGCAAATCGGGTATTCAGGGTTGACTCAGGTGAAAAAGAGTCACAGAGGGCCAAGAAAACGCAATCCATATGGTGCTAAGGGGCCAGGAGAATGCTGCCGTCTGGGGTTAGTCAACGACCTAGGCAAGCAGTCTTTTCCTCTAGACAATGATTGTCTGCTCCTTCCCTGCTCTATTACATGGGAGGGTCAGACTAGTTCCACAGAAGCCGTTGTAGACTCCGGTTCTGCAGCAAACCTCATTGCTTACGATTTCGTTAAAAGATTGGGGATACCTTTGTCCCCACCTGACCAGCAGATTCTGGTTACTGCAGTAGATGACTCGCTGCTGCAGAGTGGTCAATCTCTTTTTCAAACCTCCTGGTTGTCATGTTGTTTAGGGGCATCACATGAAGAGAGATTACAGTTCCTGGTTATGCCCATGACAACCTCCACCATTGTTCTTGGTATGCCCTGGTTGCAACTCCACTCCCCACAGATTGACTGGGCTTCAGGTCAGCTGCTGAAATGGTCAGCTTATTGCCATCAGCATTGCTTGGGCAGAAGGGCAGTTCGTGCTACCAAGATACATATTGGAGGAGTGGCAGTGCAGGGCAAAGCAGAAGCTTTAGTTAAAGATGCCAAGCCTGAGACCGGCCTACTTCGAAAGGTGGTCAGGGCACCTGCGGAGACGGTGGAGGACCAGATGCCTAATCTGGGCCCTTGCCAGCAAGACATTCTAGGGGGTAAAACATCTCGTCAGGCCTCACCAGTTACGTTACAATATTTACCAATGTCAAGGAAACCCCGGACTCAGAAAAATCAGACTAGTAAGAGAAAGTCTGTAGAGTGGGAGTTTTCCCCAGGGGACATGGTGTACGTATCCTCTCGGCATGGGGCCCTGAAGCGATTATCAACCAAACTGGGTCCTACATTCATAGGACCATTCCCAGTGATCAGGAGAGCTAATTTTGGCACCTATGCTGTCGATCTCCCAGCCAGTATGAGAGGTGTAAGATCAGTCCATGTGTCTCTGTTGAAGCCAGCAGTGCACGTGGATTCCCCTCCCTCCCTCCCTCCCTGTGATGGTAAAAGACCAATCGGAATGTGAGACCGAAAAGATTCTAGACCCACATTCTAGAAGACCTGGTGGAAAGTGTCCCGAGTCCACTCCTCAGGGGGGGGGGGGCACTGTAAGAAAACGCGGAAAAGCCGCCGCATGTACTGATAGCAAGGCGGCCGCCTCCGCGTCCAGTCCGGCGGTTTGTACGCAGCAGCAAGCGTCTGATACTGTGATAGATCGCAGAGAAACCGCCACATGTACTGGCAGCAAGGCGGCTGTTTCCGCGTCCAATGCGGCGGTTTGCACGCAGCGGCGTGCGTCTGGTGTGGCTGGGTCTGTTAGTGCACCTGGATGGAAAACTACGCGCGCGAGCCAGAAGTCAGGACCTTTTTACCAGCAGGAGATGGATCAGCTGATCAGGACGATCAGCTGATTCCTGCTGGACTCCTGATTGGCTGAGTGGCTCGGACGGCGCGGCAGAGTCCTGCAACTATATATACAGCTTGCTTGCCAGTTGCTGGTGGTCTGCCATTGCGAACACTTACGTGGAAGCATTCAGACCATAGTCAGATCCTACAGTGTGTTTGAACCAGGTGGACCTGGGAATTCACACTGAGCCAGATTACTTTTGTTTATCATTGTATTATTATTACTCCAGACTAGTTCCAGGGTGTAGAGACCAAGGACCTCACACCCAAGACTA
This sequence comes from Hyperolius riggenbachi, assembly GCF_040937935.1. Taxonomy (NCBI): domain Eukaryota; kingdom Metazoa; phylum Chordata; class Amphibia; order Anura; family Hyperoliidae; genus Hyperolius; species Hyperolius riggenbachi. Next base: position 188,689,687 of record NC_090651.1, on the reverse strand, counting down.
GGGAACTGTATTATCATTTGTGTTAAACTCCAGACTAGTTCCAGGGTGCTGAGACCACGGACCTCGCACCCAAGGCTAGGGAACTGTATTGTCATTTGTGTCATACTCCAGACTAGTTCCAGGGTGCTGAGACCATGGACCTCGCACCCAAGACTAGGGAACTTTATTATCATTTGTGTTATACTCCAGACTAGTTCCAGGGTGCTGAGACCACGGACCTCGCACCCAAGACTAGGGAACTGCATTATCATTTGTGTTAGTCTCCAGACCTGCTTGTGATGCCCATCTTCCAGGGGTCACTAGCCACACGGTCTTCTTGCTATCCAGCCTGACTCCGCCCCTTGGAGAGTCTCAGGCTGCTGGAAGGTTCCTGTACTCTCAACAGCAGTATTGCTCATACTGCCTGCTATCACCTGTTCACAGGTGCATTACTCAAAGTATTACTGTTACACCAAACACTCACATACTTATAGGTGTCCAGAGGTTAGCAATATATCTGTATTATCGGTGATTCATCAATAATCAGGTATATATATGCATTCTTGGTAATACTGCAGATCACCAATAATCAGATTCTCTCTGCGTGCTGACACCAATTGTTACACCCTGAAGGTGGGAAGAACCTTTCATGTGTCACTCTTGAAGCCGGCTGTCCAGGTGGATTCCCTCCCTCCTCACCCTGTCATGGTTGATGGTGAGCCCGAGTGAGAAGTTGAGGAGATTTTGGACTCCAGGCGAGTTCAGGGCTCAGTACAGTACTTGGTGCATTGGAGAGGGTATGGTCCAGAGGAAAGAGCCTGGGTCAAAACAGGCGATTTACATGCAGATAAGCTTAGGAGACGGTTTCATGAGCTTCATCCTGACAGGCCGGGTGGGATGTGTCCGGAGTCCACGCCTAGAGGGATGGTTACTGTAACAAAAAATCCGCAACGCCGGATGGATTGCGGGAATACGGTCGCATCCAATCCGGCAAGCGGACTTTCCAACGCGGGATTCGGAAATTTGTCCGCATCCGCTGCGCAAACCCGTCCGAGCACTCTGCTCCAAACTCACCAGCATGCTGCTCACCAGGGCTCTGCCATCTTGCCTCTAGGGGACGGGCACGCACAACAGACACGCCTTTATACTCTTAGAAAGCGTGTCAGCTGACCTGGAGGTCAGCTGACATTTTAGCCTGCTCTGATTGGTTGCTGCCTGGGGTGGAGACTTCTCTCCCAGGCAGTATATAAGGAAGTGCTTTTCAGTCACACTTCGTCTGTGTTTGCGATACCCTGTGTCAGCACTCAGACCTAGTCAGCCTTGTCTCTGATATTGTGTTATATATTGGTTTATCACCAATATATACACATATTATACTGTTTGATTTATCATGTATGATTCTGTGCCTGTCTTGACTACTCTTCTGCTTCCTGATTCTGGACTTCGCCAGCCCGTACCGTTATCGACTATTGGCTTGGCTTCCGACTATTCTCTTGTCTCACGTTTCTGTACTGCTGCCGCCTGATCTGTTGCCGAACCTCATTTTGTCTGACCATTTTCCCTTCAGTGGAACGTCTCCCACTGTAGGGTTCTATCAGAGGCTTTCCTCTTTGAGACAACCGCCACTAGCAAACCCTTGCTGCTAGAGGCAGAGACTCCTCCACTCCCCGTCCTTTGGAGGGTCTCACACACAGGCTTCCCATTCAGAGGTAACCACACCTCTGAGGAATTACGGTGTGGTGGATATTTCCACAGACTTGAATTTACACTGTATATTATTATTGTTGTCTGCTGTTCCAGCTTGCTGGAGGTTGTATCTCTGTGCCCTATAGAGATACTCTATTGTACCAAGCACCCTCTTGCATACGATTGTATCGTGTCACGCTATACTTGCATTATTGGTGATTCTGCAGATCACCATATAATCAGGTATAGCATCTGTATTATTGGTGATACTGCAGATCACCAATAATCAGAATAGCGGTGCTTGCTGACACCAATCGTTACATGATCACTCTGAATAAAATACTGACTACTGTCCTGGTAGAGCACGTTTCTATATACCAAACCATGTGCGAGATTACGAGTAAACGGATATTTGTCGGCTCCCTTTGACATTGGTAGGGGCACTAGGCAGGGGTGCCCGTTGTCACCACTGCTTTTTGCTCTAGCTATGGAGCCTCTCGCAGCATATATTAGGAAAGATCAGGAGATTGGAGGTTGGGTGATTAAGCAGGTGCACGAAAAAATCTCCCTTTATGCGGGTGACATCCTCTTATATTTAGATAATCCTGGATCTTCTCTGCAGAAAGTGTTGCGGGTATATGATCTCTTTGGGGATTTATTTGGTTTACGGGTAAACTGGTCAAAATCTGTTCTTCTACCTGTTGATACTTTTCCCCCTGAGGCCCTACCGGTTAATCTTCCCTTACAAATTAGCTCCTCCTTTAAATATCTGGGCATAGTAATTACTCTACGTAATGAAGATTTCATTCAGAATAATTTACTCCCTGTTATGACATCTATTGGTGAAAAGCTTAAAAAATGGTCTTCTTTAACCCTTGATCTTCTGGGTCATATGAATACCATCAAAATGATTATAGCCCCCAAGGTGCTATATGTGTTACTTATGTCCCCGGTGTGGATTTCTAATCAGCATTTTACTAAACTAAACTCGTCGGTTCAAAGTTTTCTGTGGCCCAACCGACCCCCTAGATTATCTATGGATACTCTAAGATTGCTGGTATCTAAGGGAGGCCTTGCCCTTCCTCATTTTCAACTATACTATTATGTGGTTCAACTTACCTATGTTTATCATTGGCTTCATAATGTAAGAGATGATGCTTCTATGGATGCTGAGACGGATATGGCGTACTCATATGAAACCTTATGCAACATTATATATAGGGGAGAAATGTTTGCGGATAGTGGTGTTGACATTCTAAAATATTCCCTCAAGATATATTATAAATGTCAAAAATTAGTTGGAGACAATAAATTTAATTGCTCCCCAAGTGCCTCCCTTTGGAGTAATCCAAAACTACCTGAATTTTCTCTTCTAGGGGATGTAAGTTTCTGGGTAAAGAGGGGTGTAAAATATGTCAACCACCTTTTCCATGACAATAAATTTAAATCTTGGTCCCAAATGGCTCTTGAATTTTCTCTTCCAGCTCATTCTTTATTCCGATATTACCAGCTTCGCCATGCAGCTAAATCTCAATTTGGTCATTTCACTGTCGCTCTATCTCCAGGTATTATTGAGAAGTGGCTTTTAAATAAAGATTCCACCAAACTTATCTCAAAATTCTATTCCAGTTTAATGGAAAATAAGTACAATTCAAAAATATCCAAGACCAGACTAGGTTGGGAGGCTTGGGGGCAAGAGATTTGGTTACCTGAATGGCAGGACTTTGAGGAGTCCTACATGAAAACTGTTATCAGCTCCAGAGACAAGCTTATTCAATTACGCTGGTACCACCAGATTTATTATACCCCTATTAAAATTTCTAAATTTGTTAGTGACTCTAATGATGCGTGTCGGAGGTGTGGACATAGCCCATGCACATTTAAGCATATGACATGGGACTGTGACGATATACGATCCTTCTGGAATAAAATGATACAATTTATGGAGGTGGAACTCAGTTTGCATGTAGTCTCCTTGTATAAGTGTTGTCTTCTGGGAATGGTGGATGAGCTATTTCTGAGCAAAAGTAAAAAATTATTGGTAAGGTTATTATTTTTTATGCCAGGAAGTCTATTGCCTTAGTATGGATAAAACCTTCTGAGCCCTCCATGACCCTTTGGAAACAATTAATAAATTCTGCTTTACCACTATATAGATTAACGTGGTTAGCAAGGGGCTCTGCTTCTAAATTCTCCAAGGTGTGGGATGTATGGGTAAATAATGAAAGATCAGCCATTGTCAATTTGGATGTAAATCTGAATATTGTGGATTCGTTATAATCTCATTTAGTGTATCTCCTGTCCTCCTAAGTGAAGAATAATAGTCTATAATGCCTATTTGGGTTTAGTCTTCAAAATGTTACTCACTTGATATGTTATTTCAATGCCAACTGTTCTAAGGTCAGCTTCTGTTATCATTAGCTTACATTATTGCTTTGGTTCTGATATCATTTCTATGCATATGAAACAACTTTCCCATGTTGTAGTATTGCAATACTCTTTTATTGTATTGTTGGTGTTTCTACTGTCAACTGACTGTTGTGTTTGATTTAAAATCAATAAAAAGAATTTAAAAAAAAAAAGGAAAAAGAAAAGAAGAAAACTCATGATAACCAAATCTTCTTTAAAGATAATATACAATCTTTTTGTCTTTTAGAGCCGGCTATGAGAGCAGTTGAAGCTTGGATGATCTTGGCAATTATCTTTTGCTGTTTTGCTCTCTTTTCATTCATTGGACAGCTTTTCACGCTCGGGAAAGGTTGTCGGTTCTACATTACAGGAGCTATCATGCTACTCTGCTGTAAGTGTTAACACTGTTCAGGTAAAAGTATAAAGTATTAATTAGTAATGATCATAATCACCAGTTATGATTATGGGTCCCTATGCCATCATTTCCATAATTAGGATTGTAATTGGGATTGCAAATAGAAATTAAAATTACGTTATGTTAATGGGTCGTAATAATGGCTAGGATATATGTGCATGTATACATAAATACATTCAAAGATACAGCATTTAAACAAGAAATTTTGTCCATAATTACTCATACTGTCAAATATCTTATCAATATCTGCTTTAAATGATTATCAACTACTTAAAGGGCCAGCATAAAAGTCAATCAATATTTGCCAGCAGTGGGTGCGTAGCTCACTATAAACAAAATATTTATAGGTTAACAGGTTTACACAACACTTATCTGTTGAATTTTATAAAATTATATTGATATTAAAAAAAAAAAAAATAGATAAAGCATATATACAGGGATATACATCTCTACAGTTGTTGCCTATAATCCAATATACATTGTCAAAGTTCCTTTAGCGAAACAAGTCCATATCAATATAGCAACTCTTCTGCTGTATATTTTATCCTCCATCAATAATTATCTCGAGATTGTACAGTGTATGGTACACACAAATGTAGCTTTATCCTTAAAAATGGTATATAGAGATCTATTCTTGTATAAAGAACTTTAAGTAGATATAACTTCATCAAGCAAAGCTGGGTAGTTGTCCCTAAGCTTGCAATTGCATTTAAATAGTAATGGTTACTGATTGTAAATAAAGTATAGCATAAAAAAGTTATCTAAAAAACTTAAAACTGTTGAAATTTGAAATGACAATTCTTTAGCGTCTATATAAGCTATTGTCAATAAATTCACCAATAATAATGCATATTACCTCTCTTGTGTTCTAGAATCACAGTGGAAGGTAGAGTCTCTAGGCCTCAGTCGACTTCAGTAGATTTTCAGGCTCAATGATAAAATATACTAGCCTGGCAGGGCTTTTTATTGTGAAGTTTCTAAGATGGCATCTGTTAGGGGATTTTATGGTGATGCACAAAATTCAAACTTATATTTGACTGGTACATTTTGACATTTTGGGACATTTTAAATTATCGGGTTATCTGAGCAGGTGCGTACATTTATGATGCTACTTGGCTTATTAACGTAAGCACTCTACGTCTTTTCTAATCAAAATTACATCAAAAACATTTTAATTAGATCTTATGACCCAAGTGGTGTTCTCATGACATCTTTCTAGATCTGATGTACGTCAAGATATATGCATTAAAGGTGGCTCAAACGGTTTGCCGGCGAACATCGCTGGTTCACGTTTGCGGTGAACCGCGAACTATATGCGAGTTCGACCCACATATAGGGGATACTACATCATTAGGCTAAAATTTGACCCTCTACATCACAGTCAGCAGACACATGGTATGACCCAAGTGATGTCCTTATGACATCTTTCTGGATCTGATGGACACCAAGATATATGCGTATGTTCAAGCTTATCTTATGTTCTAAAAATATGGGATGTTCTCTGGTACATCATTAATTAACGGGGATTTCTAAACGCCTCTTGTGGTCACAGGTTGTAATGTCTTGTTCACATGGCTTATTGTTTGGTTTTGTATTCATAACAAACAGCAATCTGTTTTAAAACATGCTAAAATATATAGAAAGCAAACTTATTTACCTTATTGGTACTGGTTGAACTCGATGGACGTATGTCTTTTTTCAACCAAAATAACTATGTAACTATGTAACTTATTATATGTCTATCATTGATCAACTCATTAATTAATAACTCTATGATCACTATGCATGATTAATATATCAGCGTATAGCAGGTTTAGCTTCTGCGGTGCATGTGGTTGGCCTTGCATAAGCACATTGCATTGCAGCTAGAACTGAGTGAAGTCAAAACATTTCTCCAGCATCTTATTATAACCGGTTCAGCACTGCAGTGCCGAAAATTTCATGCATCCGAACAACGTTCACCTCCCATTCATTCGCCTATAACTTTATTGCTACTAGTTATCACAATTAATTGATCTATATCTTGTTTTTTCTTCCACTAATTAGGCTTTCTTTGGGTAGTACATTTTGCTAAGAATTATTTTTTTCTAAATCCATTTTAACAGGAAGATTAAGAAAGAAATGAAAAAAAAATCATTATTTCTCAGTTTTTGGCCATTATAGTTTGAAATTAATATACTATCCATAAGAGGTAAGCGCTCACAGCTGATTTAAGGGAGAAAAAATTAATGAAACACTCCTGTTCGCCTCCTCTTACTCAATTGACAATATGTATCAAGAGGTTGGCGCTCAGGATATACATAACCCTCCCATCACACACACCCCCTTATTGGGTCATAATCCAGTAATGTCACTAGCAGATAGAGTTGGGCCGAACCTCCGATTTTCGGTTCGCGAACCTGGTTCGCGAACTTCCGCGGAAGGTTCGGTTCGCGTTAAAGTTCGCAAACCGCAATAGACTTCAATGGGGATGCGAACTTTGAAAAAAAAAATAATTATGCTGGCCACAAAAGTGATGGAAAAGATGTTTCAAGGGGTCTAACACCTGGAGGGGGGCATGGCGGAGTGGGATACATGCCAAAAGTCCCGGGGAAAAATCTGGATTTGACGCAAAGCAGCGTTTTAAGGGCAGAAATCACATTGAATGCTAAATGACAGGCCTAAAGTGCTTTCAAACATCTTGCATGTGTATACATCAATCAGGTAGTGTAATTAAGGTACTGCTTCACACTGACACACCAAACTCACCGTGTAACGCACCGCAAACAGCTGTTTGTGTAGTGACGGCCGTGCTGGACTGGTGCGCACCATGGCGAGAGTGCAGGTTTTGGTGGCTTTACAGCCCATATGGTCGCCTGGCTGATGTAGCTGAATGACAAAACAGTGACTGTCCAGCTGATCAAATTTGGTCTGACCACAATGAGGCAACGACCTTATTATCGTGGGTGTGTCCCCCGAGACACTCATCTAGGCGCCGGTCATTGCTTCATTGTGATACGCAAGCCCCTTCACCACGGCAAGGTAATGATCACGAAGGGGAATGGGCGCATGTACATGCCTTTTCTTTTGTTGTTGCAGCTGCCCGCAGTGCAGCCAGAAAAATTAGGCAGTCATGTACACGCACCAGAAAAATTATTACAGCGGCCGCTGCTAGCAGCGGCCTAAAAAATTCAGCAATCCGCCTGGAGTCCCGGACCCTGTTGGTGGTGGCGGAGAAGGTAGTCAAGCGGCCTGCAGGCAGACATGCTGTGTGGAGGGACTGGGAGCGACTTAGTCTTCTTGGGGCGGGGCAGACAGCCAGTCACACGGCGTGCAGGCAGAGATGCTGTGTGTGCGGGGACTGACTTAGTCTTGGGGCGGGCAGCAGCCCTCCGGGATCCATGCCTCATTTATTTTGATAAAGGTGAGGTACTTAACACTTTTGTGACTTAGGCGACTTCTCTTCTCTGTGACAATGCCTCCAGCTGCGCTGAAGGTCCTTTCTGACAGGACGCTTGCGGCAGGGCAGGAGAGAAGTTGGATGGCAAATTGGGACAGCTCTGGCCACAGGTCAAGCCTGCACACCCAGTAGTTCAAGGGTTCCTCATCGCTGTTCACAGCAGTGTCTACATCCACACTTAAGGCCAGGTAGTCGGCTACCTGCCGTTCCAGGCGTTGGTGGAGGGTGGATCCGGAAGGGCTACGGCGAGGCGTTGGACTAAAGAACGTCCGCATGTCCGACATCACCATGAGATCGCTGGAGCGTCCTGTCTTTGACTGCGTGGACACGGGAGGAGGATTAGTGGCAGTGGTACCTTGCTGGCGTTGTGCCGTCACATCACCCTTAAAGGCATTGTAAAGCATAGTTGACAGCTGGTTCTGCATGTGCTGCATCCTTTCCACCTTCCGGTGAGTTGGTAACAGGTCCGCCACTTTGTGCCTGTACCGAGGGCCTAGTAGTGTGGCCACCCAGTACAGGTCATTCCCCTTGAGGTTTTTTATACGGGGGTCCCTCAACAGGCAGGACAGCATAAAAGACGACATCTGCACAAAGTCGGATCCAGTACCCTCCATCTCCTCTTGCTCTTCCTCAGTGACGTCAGGTAAGTCAACCTCCTCCCCCCAGCCGCGAACAATACCACGGGAAGGTTGAGCAGCACAAGCCCCTTGCGATGCCTGCTGAGGTTGTTCTCCTGCCGCTGTCCCCTCCTCCTCCTCCTCCTCCTCCTCCTCCCCCAAAGAAACACCTTGCTCATCATCCTCTGAGTCTGACTCGTCTTCTGCACACGACTTCTCTTCTTCCTCCTCCTCCCCCCTCTGTGCTGCCGCAGGTGTTGAGGAAACAGCTGGGTCTGATGAAAATTGGTCCCATGCCTGTTCCTGCCGTAACGGTTCCTGGTCACGCTCATTCACAGCTTCATCCGCCACTCTACGCACAGCACGCTCCAAGAAGTAAGCGTAGGGAATTAAGTCGCTGATGGTGCCCTCACTGCGGCTCACCAGGTTGGTCACCTCCTCAAACGGCCGCATGAGCCTGCATGCATTTTTCATCAGTGTCCAGTTGTCGGGCCAGAACATCCCCATCTTCCCAGACTGTTTCATTCTACTGTAGTTGTAGAGGTAGTGGGTCACGGCTTTCTTCTGTTCTAGCAGGCGGGAGAACATGAGCAGGGTCGAGTTCCAGCGAGTCGGGCTATCGCAAATGAGGCGTCTCACCGGCATGTTGTTTTTGCGCTGAATTTCCGCAAAGCGTGCCATGGCTGTGTAAGACCGCCTCAAATGCCCACAGAACTTCCTGGCCTGCTTCAGGACATTTGCTAAGCCAGGGTACTTTGCCACAAATCTTTGAACCACTAGATTCATGACATGTGCCATGCAGGGTATGTGTGTCAGCTTCCCCATATGCAAAGCGGCAAGCAGATTGCTGCCGTTGTCGCACACCACGTTGCCTATCTCCAGGTGGTGCGGGGTCAGCCACTCATCCACCTGTTTCTTAAGAGCAGCCAGGAGAACTGCTCCAGTGTGACTCTCCGCTTTGAGACAAGACATGTCTAAGATGGCGTGACACCGTCTTACCTGGCATGCAGCATAGGCCCTGCGGAGCTGGTGCTGTGTAGCTGGAGAGGAGAACTGCCACTCAGCCAAGGAGGAGGAGGACAGCGAAGAGCATGTAGCAGGAGGAGAGGAGGTGGCAGGAGGCCTGCCTGCAAGCCGTGGAGGTGTCACAATTTGGTCCGCTGCGCCCTGCTTGCCATCGTTCACCACCAGGTTCACCCAATGGGCTGTGTAGGTAATGTAGCGGCCCTGCCCGTGCTTGGCAGACCAGGCATCCGTGGTCAGGTGTACCCTTGACCCAACGCTCTTCACAAGAGATGACACCACTTGCCTCTCAACTTCACGGTGCAGTTGGGGTATGGCCTTTCTCGAAAAATAAGTGCGGCCTGGCATCTTCCACTGCGGTGTTCCGATGGCCACAAATTTACGGAAGGCCTCAGAGTCCACAAGCCGGTATGGTAACAGCTGCCGAGCTAACAGTTCCGCCATGCCAGCTGTCAGACGCCGGGCAAGGGGGTGACTGGCCGAAATTGGCTTCTTCCGCTCAAACATTTCCTTCACGGACACCTGACTGCTGCTGTGGGCAGAGGAGCAGGAACCGCTCAAGGGCAGAGGCGGAGTGGAGGAGGGTGCCTGTGAAGGTGGAAGGGAGAAAGCGGCAGAAGCAGATAATGCACCTGATGGAGGAGGAAGAGGAGAAGGAGGGTGGCTTTGCTTTTGTGTGCTGCTGCTGCTTTTGCTCAGGTGGCCATCCCATTGCTGTTTGTGCCTTTTCTCCAGGTGCCTTCATAAGGCACTTGTCCCTACGTGAGTGTTGGCCTTTCCACGGCTCAATTTTTGTTGGCAGAGCGAACAGATGGCTTTGGTCCGATCTGAGGCACACACATTAAAAAATTTCCACACCGCTGAGCCACCCTGGGATGTGGGCACTATGGGGACCTCAGCAGCTGATGCTGAAGGGCAAGTTGGCTGGCTGTACATAGGTGGCGATACATGGTGCCGGACTCTGCCACCAGCTGTTTCTGACGAAGAGCTGCCCCAGCTTCTTTCAGCAACTTCTCTCCTCCTACTACTCTCTGACTCCCCCTCTGAACTGTCCCCCTCTTCATCTCCTCTATTGGGAACATACAGAGGATCCCTATTACCATCATCATCGTAGTCATCCTGCCCAGCTTCGCTTGCCTCAGACAAATCCAAACTTGCACCATCAGTAGGTCCTTCATCCTCCTGACACGTTACATCCATAGTGTTGCTGCGTAACTCAGACATATGAGCTGGTGAAAATTCATCTGGCTGTAACAACAATGGCTGTGCATCAGTGATTTCACCACTAAATAATTCTTGCGAAGTGTCAAATGCAGCGGAAGTGGTGCTAGTAGTAGCGCTGGTGGCTGAGCAAGATGAGGTGTTCTGTGTCGCTAAATACTCAACCACGTCCTGACAATCTTGGGAGGTGATGGGACGTGCCTTCTTCCGAGCACTGTACTGTGGGCCAGGTCCACACGAAATTACATTTACACGACCTCGCGCAGACCTGCCGGGTGGCCTTCCTCTGGCTCTGGCACTACCTCTTCCTCTACCTGTTTTGTCCATATCGGGTATGCACGGAGTGGTATATCACACTGCGTGCACTCACGTAGGTAGGTGGGTTCACTTAACTGCACAGGTATACAGTGGCGGGTTCACAGAACAGGTATGCAGTGGCAGGTTCACTGAACACAACAGGTATGCAGTGGCAGGTTCACTGAACACAACAGGTATGCAGTGGCGGGTTCACTGAACAGGTATACAGTGGCGGGTCCACTGAACAGAACAGGTATGCAGTGGCGGGTTAACTGAACAGGTATACAGTGGCGGGTCCACTGAACAGAACAGGTATGCAGTGGCGGGTTCACTAAACAGAACAGGTATACAGTGGCGGGTTCACAGAACAGGTATGCAGTGGCGGGTCCACTGAACAGAACAGGTATGCAGTGGCGGGTCCACTGAACACAAAAGGTATGCAGTGGTGGGTTCACTGAACAGGTATGCAGTGGTGGGTTCACAGAACAGGTATGCAGTGGTGGGTTCACAGCACAGGTATGCAGTGGCGGGTTCACTGAACAGGTATGCAGTGGCAGGTCCACTGAACAGAACAGGTATGCAGTGGCGGGTCCACTGAACACAACAGGTATGCAGTGGCGGGTCCACTGAACACAACAGGTATGCAGTGGCGGGTTCACAGAACAGGTATGCAGTGGTGGGTTCACAGCACAGGTATGCAGTGGTGGGTTCAATGAACAGGTATACAGTGGCAGGTCCACTGAACAGAACAGGTATGCAGTGGCGGGTTCACTGAACAGGTATGCAGTGGTGGGTTCACAGAACAGGTATGCAGTGGTGGGTTCACAGCACAGGTATGCAGTGGTGGGTTCAATGAACAGGTATACAGTGGCGGGTCCACTGAACAGAACAGGTATGCAGTGGCGGGTTCACTGAACAGGTATGCAGTGGTGGGTTCACAGAACAGGTATGCAGTGGTGGGTTCACAGCACAGGTATGCAGTGGTGGGTTCAATGAACAGGTATACAGTGGCGGGTCCACTGAACAGAACAGGTATGCAGTGGCGGGTTCACTGAACAGGTATACAGTGGCGGGTCCACTGAACAGAACAGGTATGCAGTGGCGGGTTCACTGAACAGGTATGCAGTGGCGGGTTCACTGAACAGGTATGCAGTGGTGGGTTCACAGCACAGGTATGCAGTGGTGGGTTCACAGCACAGGTATGCAGTGGTGGGTTCAATGAACAGGTATACAGTGGCGGGTCCACTGAACAGAACAGGTATGCAGTGGCAGGTTCACTGAACAGGTATGCAGTGGCGGGTTCACTGAACAGGTATGCAGTGGTGGGTTCACAGCACAGGTATGCAGTGGTGGGTTCAATGAACAGGTATACAGTGGCGGGTCCACTGAACAGAACAGGTATGCCGTGGCGGGTTCACTGAACAGGTATGCAGTGGTGGGTTCACAGAACAGGTATGCAGTGGTGGGTTCACAGCACAGGTATGCAGTGGTGGGTTCAATGAACAGGTACACAGTGGCGGGTCCACTGAACAGAACAGGTATGCAGTGGCAGGTTCACTGAACAGGTATGCAGTGGTGGGTTCACAGCACAGGTATGCAGTGGTGGGTTCACAGAACAGGTATGCAGTGGTGGGTTCACAGCACAGGTATGCAGTGGTGGGTTCAATGAACAGGTATACAGTGGCGGGTCCAATGAACAGAACAGGTATGCAGTGGCAGGTTCACTGAACAGGTATGCAGTGGTGGGTTCACAGCACAGGTATGCAGTGGTGGGTTCACAGAACAGGTATGCAGTGGTGGGTTCACAGCACAGGAATGCAGTGGTGGGTTCAATGAACAGGTATACAGTGGCGGGTCCACTGAACAGAACAGGTATGCAGTGGCAGGTTCACTGAACAGGTATGCAGTGGTGGGTTCACAGCACAGGTATGCAGTGGTGGGTTCACTGAACAGGTATGCAGTGGTGGGTTCACAGCACAGGTATGCAGTGGTGGGTTCACAGCACAGGCATGCAGTGGTGGGTTCACAGCACAGGTATGCAGTGGTGGGTTCACAGCACAGGTATGCACTGGTGGGTTCACAGAACAGGTATGCAGCCAGACAGGAACAAGTTAAGCCTAACTAATCTTTCCCTGAGAGACAGTCTGCAGCAGCTCGCCCTACTCTCACTAACGCAGGCAGCACACGAGTGACCGTAATGGCCGCCGCTGCCTGCCTTATATAAGGGGGGGTGGGGCTCCAGGGGCTAGTGTAGCCTAATTGGCTACACTGGGCCTGCTGACTGTGATGTAGAGGGTCAAAATTGACCCTCCATGTGCATTATGGGGCGAACCGAACTTCCGCAAAGGTTCGCCTGCGGGACGCGAACGCGAACCATTGAAGTTCTCATGGAACCGTTCGCAGGCGAACCGTTCGGCCCAACTCTACTAGCAGAATTACTCAGTATGCAGATCAATAGTACAGCAAAATACAATTTAGATTTAAAAGTCCCCTAGATTGCATCAATCTGTATTAAAAGTCCATGTGCTTAGGCCCTAAAATTTAAACAAGGTCTTGCTGGAGTTTTTCCTCTTCCATATGCCTGATAACACCGGTGCTAGATCTCCCAGCTAGTTGGACAGTAGGGCAAACCTCCACCAACTCCCTTTGTGATCCACTCACCGCTGTCCTAGACCAACCAATGGTCAGTTGCACTGTTAACACCAGACCACTTTTTCATATGGGACCAGCCTTCTTATTCAACCTAATTCAACCTCATTATTATATATTATATGAGGTTGAATAAGAAGGCTGGTCCCATATGAAGAAGTGGTCTGGTGTTAACAGTGCAACTATCTTGCTGGAGAGGTGGGGGACGACCCAGGAACGGTCCCAAGGCGCATATAGACCATTGGTTGGTCTAGGACAGCGGTGAGTGGATCACAAAGAGTGTTGGTGGAGGTCTGCCCTACTGTCCAACTAGCTGGGAGATCTAGCATCTGTGTTATCAGGCATATGGAAGAGGAAAAACTCCAGCAAGACCTTATTTAAATTTTAGGGCCTAAGTACATGGACTTTTAATACAGATTGATGCAAGGACTGTAGAGGACTTTTAAATCTAAATTTGTATTTTGCTGTACTATTGATCTGCATACTGAGTAATTCTGCTAGTGACATTACTGGATTATGACCCAATAAGGGTGTGTGTGTGCTGGGAGGGTTATGTATATCCTGAGCGCCAACCTCTTGATACATATTGAAATTAATATACGCTACCGTAATTAAAAATCATGTATTTTATTTGCCCATCTGTCCCGGTTATTACACCGTTTAAACGATGTCCCTATCACAATTTATGGTGCCAAGATTTCATTTAGAAATAAAGGTGCATTTTTTCAATTTGCGTCCATCACTATTTATAAGCTTATAATTTTAAATAATATAATAACATACTCTCTTGACATGCATATTTAAAAAGTTCAGACCCTTGGGTAACTATTTATGTTGTTTTTCTTTGTTTTTTATTGTAATTTTTTTTTTTTTCTTTTAATAAAAAATGTATGTGGGTAATTTTTGGTGTGGGAAGGAAACTGATTATTTTATATGTAAAATAATATAATTGTTTAATTAAATGTATGTGGGTGCACTTTACTATTGGGCCACAAGACGGCCACAGTGAAAAAAGTCCTGGATGCGAACGAACTCGCATCCAGGATGTGAGAGAACGCGGAAAAGCCGCCGCATTTGGTACTGAGGAGGCGGCTGTTTCCGCGCCCAATACGGCGGTTTGCACGCGGACGCGTGCATCTGGTGGCAGGGCAGAACGCGGAAAGGCCACCTGTGACAGCAGTGAGGCAGCGGATTCCACATCCAGCGCAGCGGTCTGTGCAGAGCAGCGTGGGTCTGGTGTGGCTGGGTCTGTTAGTGCACACAGGCTGAGGAACACGCGCGCGCGCTTAGAGGCAGAACTCTTATGCTAAACATGGGAAGGTCAGCTGATCGTGCGGATTAGCTGACACCAGGGCAAGTGTCCATTGGTTGATCATTCAGGGGCGGTGCTGGAGAGCACTGCTCCATATATACTTGCTGCTGGCCAGTCTCAAGTTGTCTGCCGTTGCGATCACTACGTGGAAGCACTCAGACCTTTGTCAGATCTCACAGTGTGTTTGAACCAGGAGCCCCTGGGAATTCACACTGAGCCAGAAACTTTGTGTATTGTCATCTGTGTTATACTCCAGACTAGTTCCAGGGTGCTGAGACCACGGACCTCGCACCAAAGACTAGGGAACTTGTACAATTCATTCTGTTATTCTTCAGACTAGTTCCGGGGTGTAGAGACCAAGGACCTCACACCCAGACTAGGCATTGTTTGATATCTGTTATGACTTATTGCTTTTCTGACCACTCTTCTATCATCTGATTCGGTATCTTGCATATCTGATTCTCTGTTGCTAAACCCTGCTTGCCTTGGATACCGAATCAGTTTTCTGTCTATGTACTTTATTTGACCGTGTGTTGCCGACCTGGCTTGCCCGACCTCGAGAGCTATCTCTCCGTCTAGAGATAGTCTCCAGCTCTGAGAGTGACATCCACCTTCAGGTGTCACTCACACTCTGGTCCTTCCCATCTCCAGCCTGACTCCACCCCTTGGAGAGTCTCAGGCTGCTGGAAGGTTCCTGTGTCCTCAAAAGCAGTTTCCAGGCTGCTTCTGATCACCTGCTCAGCAGGTGCATGTCTCAAAGTATTACTGTTACACCAAACACTCACATACCTTAGGTGTCCAGAGGTTAGCTATATATCTGTATTATCGGTGATTCTGCAGATCATCAATAATCAGGTATATATCTGCATTCTTGGTGATACTGCAGATCACCAATAATCAGATTCTCTCTGCGTGCTGACACCAATCGTTACAGAACGGCAGACCAAACCCAAATGGACGCACTTCACAGCCGTCTTAATGCACTCACCACCTTGGTGGAAACTTTCATCCAAGTGCTAGACAGTCACCAGACTCAAATCAACGCTTTGTCTGGGACTGTGCAAGTTTATCAGACGGCTGTGGACGCAGTGCGATCTCCTCCTAGCGCAGACATACGCATGTCTGTACCTGAAAGGTTTTCCGGCCACAGATCTGACTTTCGAAACTTTAAAAACCGAGTGTTATCATACTTTGAGTTGAGACCTAATTCTTCAGGAACTGTAGCACAAAGAATTACCTTTATCAAGACGCTACTGTCAGGGGATTCCCAGGCTTTGGCATACAGTCTTCCCACAGGGGATAAGGCCTTGACCTCGGTAGAGGAATTTTTTAAAGCTATGGCTATAATTTACGATGATCCGGACATTGCCTCTACTGCTGAGCGGAAGCTTTTTCATTCTTGGCATGCCATGGTTACAGATTCACTCGCCTCAGATCAATTGGGCTACTGGCCAGCTAACGAGCTGGTCTACCCATTGCTATCATCATTGTTTAGCGAAAGTAACCTTTGGTAAAACCAAGATTCATTTGGAAGGTTTGCCAGATCAGTATTCACAGTTTGCGGACGTGTTTTGTCCCAAGGCAGCAGATAAACTTCCTCCACACCGTCCTTTTGATTGCCCCATTGATCTCAGGTCTGGTTGTATGCCCCCTAGAGGTCACCTCTATAATTTGTCAGGGCCAGAGAAATTGGCCATGCAGGAATACATACGTGAAAACTTAGCTAAGGGTTTTATTCGCCCTTTGCGGTCCTCGGCAGGGGCAGGGTTCTTTTTTGTGAAAAAGGAGGGAGGCCTCCGTCCATGCATTGATTATCGTGGCCTAAATCAGATCACAGTAAAAAATCGCTATCCCTTGCCTTTAATAGACTATGGGCTTGATTCACAAAGCGGTGCTAACCTACTTAGCACGTCTAAAGTCTTTAGACGCGCTAAGCAGGGTGCTAAGTAGGTTAGCACCGGATTTCTCAATCAGATCGCACAAAGTTTTACGCGCGCAAAGTTTTACGCGCGCTAAGTCCCATAGGCTTTAATGGGCACTTCGCGCGGAGCGCCCTGCGCTCTGTGCAGTACGCGCGTAAAGTTTTATGCGCATAAAGTTTTGCGCGCGTAAAGTTTTATGCGCGAAAAGCTTGTTTAGACGTGCTAAGGGGATTTTCACAGGCGTGCTAACAGTTAGCACCGCTTTGTGAATCAAGCCCTATTTGTTTACTCAGGTCACCAATACTAAGATTTTCTCGAAATTGGATTTAAGGGGTGCATACAATCATGTGAGAATCAGGGACGGTGATGAGTGGAAGACGGCCTTTAACACACCCGACGGGCACTACGAGCACCTGGTGATGCCCTCCGGGTTGTGTAACGCTACGGCCGTATTTCAAGAATTAATCAATGAAGTCTTCAGAGAGGTGTTGGGCAGATTCGTCTTAGTATATCTAGACGACATACTAATCTTCTCGTCCAGCCTCTCTGAGCACAGAAAACACGTTGAATTTGTGTTACGGAGATTGAGACAGAATATGCTCTACGCGAAGCTGGAGAAGTGCATTTTCGAGGTAACATCTGTCGCCTTCTTGGGATACATCATTTCTACCTCCGGTCTCTCTATGGACCCTGGAAAAGTCTCAGCTGTCTTGGAATGGCCTCAACCTGTGGGTCTGAAGGCACTCCAGAGGTTCCTGGGGTTCGCCAATTACTATAGGAGGTTTATAAAGGGGTACTCTACGGTGATTTCACCTCTTACCAGCCTCACTAAGAAAGGGGCAGATACTCATCACTGGTCCCCTGAGGCCCATGCTGCTTTCTCCACCCTAAAGAAGTTGTTCTGTACTGCACCCATTTTGAGACATGTCGACACCACTTTCCCCTTTATTGTAGAGGTAGATGCCTCAGAGGTGGGGGTGGAGGCTGTGCTGTCTCAGCGTTCTGGGCTGCAGGGAAGGTTACACCCTTGTGCCTATTTTTCTCGTAGATTTTCGCCCGCAGAGAAAAACTACGATATAGGCAATAGGGAACCTTTAGCCATTAAGTTGGCCTTTGAGGAATGGCGACATTGGCTAGAAGGCGCAGAACATACCATTACTGTCTATACTGACAACAAAAATTTAGAGTACATTGAAGGCGCTAAGAGACTTAGCCCCCGACAGGCTCGGTGGTCATTATTTTTCTCAAGATTCAGAATTGTAATCACGTATACCCCTGGTAGTAAAAACATCAAGGCTGATGCCTTATCAAGATGTTTTGAGCCTGAAACAGAGCAGCCCTCAGACCCAGAAACCATTCTTCCTCAGAAAGTGCTTCTGGCCACCACTGAGACCTGGGGGGACTGGACAGAGACCTTGGCTACATTCCAACATGATGTGCCAGAGGGAAAGCCTGAAGGGGTCATGTTTGTCCCCATGCCTTTTCGTCTACAGATACTGCAGTTGTTCCATTCTCACAAGAATGCGGGGCATCCTGGGGCCACCAGAACTCAGGATCTCATTGCGAGATGTGCCTGGTGGCCATCACTGGCCGTTGACTGCAAGGAGTATGTAAGAGAATGTGCAGTATGTGCTAGAAGTAAACCCTCTCGTCAGGCACCTGTTGGGACTTTGCAACCATTGTCCGTTCCGAGTGAGCCATGGACCCACCTGTCCATAGATTTTGTGGGTGAACTCCCCAGGTCTGAGGGCATGACTGTCATTTGGGTGGTATTCGATCGCTTTAGCAAGATGGCCCACTTTGTTCCTCTGAAAGGACTCCCCTCGGCCCAGGAGCTGGCCGATCTTTTTATCCAACATATTTTCCGACTGCATGGGATTCCATAAAATATAGTCTCAGATCGAGGAGTCCAATTTGTCTCTAAATTTTGGAGGGCATTCTGCCATCAGTTAAACATGGGGCTATCTTTCTCATCAGGCTACCACCCACAGACCAATGGCCAGACCGAAAGAACAAATCAGTCTCTGGAACAGTTCTTAAGATGTTATGTGGCGGATGCTCAAACTGACTGGGTCAAATTCTTGCCCTATGCAGAATTTGCAGACAACAATCTGAAAAGTACTTAGGTTTTTCCCCATTCCAGGTGGTGACGGGGAGATCACCTAAGTTCACCCCATTACCAGTGGCTTCCTACCCCGTTTCCAGCCCTGGAGGATTGGTAGAAGTCTTTAAGACAAGTGTGGGGAATGGTTGAAAGAAATCTGAGGAGGGCTTTTCAAAGTCAGAAAAAAAAAGGCCGATAAGAGACGTTCCATCGAGTGGGAATTTCTTCCAGGAGACTTGGTTTGGGTGTCCACACGACATTTGGTGCTGAAGCAACTCTCGCCCAAGTTAGGTCCCAGGTTTGTGGGCCCGTTTCCAGTAACCAGGAAAATCAATAACGTCACCCATGCCATCGATCTCCCCACCAGCATGCGAGGGGTGAGATCGTTTCATGTGTCCTTGCTCAAGCCAGCAGTGCACGTGGATTCCGCTCCCCCCCTCCCCGGTGTTGATTGATGATCAACCCGAGTATGAAATTGAAAAGATTCTGGACTCCCGGGTTGTGCAGAACTCTGTGCAGTATTTAGTGCACTGGAAAGGATATGGCATTGAGGAAAAAACTTGGGTGCCAGAATGTCGCATGCACGCAGAGGATTTAAAAAGGGAGTTCCATAACTTGCATCCTGAGAAGCCGGGCATGAGATGTCCGGAGTCCACACCTCGTGGGCGGGGGGGGGGGGGGGGTACTGTGAGAGAACACGGAAAAGCCGCCGCATTTGGTACTGAGGAGGCGGCTGTTTCCGTGTCCAATACGGGGTTTGCACGTGGACGCGTGCATCTGGTGGCAGGGCAGAACCCGGAAAGGCCGCTGCCTGTGACAGCAGTGAGGCGGCGGATTCCGCGTCCAGCGCAGCGGTCTGTGCGGAGCGGCGTGGGTTTGGTGTGGCTGGGTCTGTTAGTGCACACAGGCTGAGGAACACGCGCGCTGAGAGACAGAACTCTTATGCTAAACATGGGAAGGTCAGCTGATCGCGCGGATCAGCTGACGACCAGGGCAAGTGTCCATTGGTTGATCATTCAGGGGCGGTGCTGGAGAGCACTGCTCCATATGTACTTGCTGCTGGCCAGTCTCAAGTTGTCTGCCATTGCGATCACTACATGGAAGCACTCAGACCTTTGTCAGATCTCACAGTGTGTTTGAACCAGGAGCCCCTGGGAATTCACACTGAGCCAGAAACTTGTATATTGTCATCTGTGTTATACTCCAGACTAGTTCCAGGGTGCTGAGACCACAGACCTCGCACTCAGATTAGGGAACTGTATAGTCATCTGTGTTATACTCCAGACTAGTTCCAGGGTGCTGAGACCAGGGACCTCGCACCAAAGACTAGGGAACTTATACAATTCATTCTGTTATTCTTCAGACTAGTTCCGGGGCGTAGAGACCAAGGACCTCACACTCAGACTAGGCATTGTTTGATATCTGTTATGACTTATTGCTTTTCTGACCACTCTTCTGTCATCTGATTCGGTACCTCGCATATCTGATTCTCTGTTGCCAAACCCTGCTTGCCTTGGATACCGAATCAGTTTTCTGTCTATGTACTTTATCTGACCGTGTGTTGCCGACCTGGCTTGCCCGACCTCGAGAGCTATCTCTCCGTCTAGAGATAGTCTCCAGCTCTGAGAGTGACATCCACCTTCAGGTGTCACTCACACTCTGGTCCTTCCCATCTCCAGCCTGACTCCACCCCTTGGAAAGTCTCAGGCTGCTGGAAGATTCCTGTGTCCTCAAAAGCAGTTTCCAGGCTGCTTCTGATCACCTGCTCAGCAGGTGCATGTCTCAAAGTATTACTGTTACACCAAACACTCACATACCTTAGGTGTCCAGAGGTTAGCTATATATCTGTATTATCAGTGATTCTGCAGATCATCAATAATCAGGTATATATCTGCATTCTTGGTGATACTGCAGATCACCAATAATCATATTCTCTCTGCGTGCTGACACCAATCGTTACACAGGAACTAAAAAGCAGAGGAGAAGTTTTCTGGGGGCAGAAATACCGCGCTCTCTGGATAGAAAGCGTCGGTATTTCTGCGGGGAAGTTAGATCGGTGAATGGGAATTATAGTCCCATTCACTGATCTGGGGGCTAGCGGCCGGCGGCGGGAGCGCACACGGGAGCGCGCCCGATCGCGCGCACCATGCGGCGGGAGCAACAGTGCCTATCTGGACGAGGAAGCGCGTCCAGATAGGCCGAACTGGATAAACATAACCTTGTACAGGGAACAGACAGCTTACTGCAGAAAATGACACTAAGGGTTACTCTAACCAGCAATCTAACCCCCCATTTAAAGAATAACTCTGCTTATAATCATAAAATCTTGAAATTCACTAACATTTTTTGCAAAAGTTTTTAAAACATAGATAATCAACCTAAAGCAAGATGGAGATAATTTTATTTGCATTAATATGAAATTTTCTGACCATACCCCTGGCAAATTTTGACTTAAAGTGAACATCCAGACTAAAAATTGACTCAGCAGCACTGGAAAGGCCTGATGTTTCTTTAACTGTTTCACAGCATCAGAACTTGTTTTCTCCTTTATAAGCCTCATTTTTAGCTGCACAGAAAAAAACTGCCCGGGCATTTTTCCCCTGATGCTGTGCAAAGCATGATGGGATTTCTGATGTTGTTGTTCTCGTTCTGCTGTTTTGGTGCAATTTTTTTTTTTTTTTACATTTTGAATTTGACATTTGAAGCCTACCGTGTGCAGCTGGGAGGGGTAATCAGGACACAGAATAGTTGGAACTGTGTCTCCTGCTCCTTGTCACCTCCTTTCCACCAAAAAGATGGCTGCCCCCATGACAAAGATGGCAGCCCCCATGAATCACAAACATTTGCCTGTTCTTTTAAAACGGGGTGGGTAAGAGATTATATTACCTATCTATTCTAATTAACATAACTAATGTAACTTAATGACAGTATGTTTGTTTAGGCTGAAGTTCCCCTTTAAAGTTACTTTTATTCAACCAGCAAGTATTTTTTGGACAGGAAATGACATAGGTGTCTCCCAAATGATAAGATGATGTACAAGAGGCATTATTGTGGAGAAAAAATTCTTAGCTTTTATTTACATTTGAGCAAAAAGTGTCCAGTCCAAAATTATTCATACCCTTCTCAAGTTGTCACAGTCTGTGGGAAAATCCAAAGTTCTATACCATTCCAAATAGTCAGCTGTTTTAATCAATTCAACAGTTGAAAAACAGCAGCTCTCTGAATTTGGTTTGTGGACAGTTATGGGTAAGACAAAGGAGCTCAGTGGACATTTGGCTGCGCATTGTGGCTGCTCACAAGTCAAGAAAGGGCTACAAGGTCATTTCTAAATGTTTTCAAGTTCCAGTGGCTACAGTGCAAAGTATTATTAAAAAATACAAGATGTTCCGCACTGTGTAAAATCTCAGAGGACGTGGTCGTGAAGGCAAAAACATCTGGGCTGGCCAGGAGGATAGTGAGAGAGGTGAAAAAGAATCCAAGGATCACCACAAAGGCCATCCTGGTAAATCTGGGCTCCGATGGTGGCAATGTCTCAAGGCAGACAATCCAACAGATGCAAAACAAGGAGGATGCCACTTCTCCAGATAAGGCACACAAAAAGATCAAGTGATCTTTTGCAAATGCCTTTGCAAATGCTCCACAGGACAAAGAAGAAGACTTCTGGTCTTTTGTGTTATGGACAGAGGAAACAAAAATTGAATTGTTTGGTCACATTTGATTTTTGAAAAAAAAATGAAATAAACTTCACGTTTATTTCATTTTTTTTTTTCAAAAATCACATTTTTATTAAGGTCAAGAAAGCAAAGAAAATAACAAGCATTTGTGGTATGACAAGCATTTTGTATGTACAAACCGAGGAACATGAAGAGCAGGACTTAAAGGGACTCCGAGCAGTGCAGAAACTATGGAAAGAAAGATGCATATCATTTTAAAGCTCTCTTTCTCCTCTTTCCAATGATATATAAACCGCCGCCCTATGCCTTTTAGTTTTCGCTATTTTCGCGATTGAAATTGCCACGGCCGCGATTTCGACTGCGAAAATAGCGAAAACTAAAAGGGTGACGATTTAGGTGTCGTCAGAAAGAGGAGAAAGAGAGCTTTAATATGATATCCATCTTTCCATAGTTACATTGTATTACACAGGGCGACTTTTTCTCAGCAGAATGGAGCTGCTGACTTTAGGAAAAAGTCGCCCTGTGTATATGTCACCTGAGATACCATTGAGAATCGAGTAAATCCAGGATAAGGTGTGTTGAGGTTTATTAGTAAATGAGCATAATTCCTCAAAAGAGGAGAGGGGATGGGAGATTAATCCAGAAGATCAGATGCAGCGAAAGAATTGTTGGAACTGCAGGACTAAGAACCAATTGGGCCTAGGGGCATTCATTGAGAAAGGCCAGCTCAAAGAAGGAGCCAAGGAAGATCCTGTCATATAATGGCGAATTTGGGGCCAATCACCTCTGTCGAAGTTTCTTTCATTTAACGTAAAAAAGGAGAAGCCTTCAACCCAAAGAACACCATCTCCACTGTCAAACATGGTGGTGAGAACCTAATGCTTTGGAGTTGTTTTGCAGCCAGTGGACCAGGGAACCTAATCACAGTAAGCAACACCATGAAAAAAGAGCAATACATGAGGATTCTCAACAGCAACATCAGTCAGTCTGCAGAGAAACTTGGCCTTGGGCACCAGTGGACATTTCAGCATGACAATAACCTAAAACACACAGCAAAAGTGGTGAAGAAATGGTTAGCAAACAACAACATTAACGTTTTGAAGTAGCCCAGTTGGAGTCCTGAATTTAATCCAATCGAGAATCTGTGGAGGGAGCTAAAGATCAGGATGATGTCAAGAAGACCCTCCAACCTGAAAGATTTGGAGCTCATTGCTAAAGATGAATGGGCAAAAATACCTGTGGAGACATGGAAAAAGCTGGTCTGAAATTATAGGAAGTGCTTGAATGCTGTAATAACAAATAAAGGTTTTTCTATTGATTATTGAGAAGGGTATGAATCATTTCGAATGTAAATAAAAGCTGAGAAGGGTTTCTTTCCACAATAATGCCTCTTGTACATCGTATTATTATCTTTTTGGAGACAACTATGTCAGTTCCCATCAAAAAATTACTTGCTGATTGAATACATTTGCCAGGGGTATGAATAATTATGGGTATATATAAATATAATCAGTCTGATGCAACAGTTGAGGATGCAAGGACTGTGAAAGAGTCTTTGTGCATGGATTGGGAACTAGCTAATTAACAGAAAGCAAAGAATTGTGGTCAATGGATCATATCCAAAAATGGGTTAATGTTAGCAGTGGGGTCCCACAGGGGTCAGTGCTGGGTCTCTCCAATGTATTTATTAATGACCTAGTAAATGAAGTAGAAAGCAATGTTGCTATTTTTGCAGATGACACAAAATTGCACAGAATCTTCAACTCACAGAAAGATAGTGACATATTGCAAAAGGACATGGATAGGATGAATATATGGGCACATAAATGGCAAATTAAATTCAATGTTGAAAAATATAAAGTCATGCATTTTGGCCATACCAACGGCCTAGCACAGGGGTCTGCAACCCGCGGCTCCGGAGCCGCATGCGGCTCTTTTTCACCTTCGCCGCGGCTCCTAGGCAGCTCCAGTGTCAGTGGCTGTGGCGCGCGTGTGACGTGTGCTGTCCCTGGCCGGCAGCCTATCAGAGAGGCCGCCGGACCAGTGCAGTGCAGGGCTTCGGGCGGCCATTTTCCCGTAGCCCTGCAGTGTAATGCAGGCAGGACGTGACGTAGGAAGAGGATCGTGGGAGTTGCGCGCCACAAGGTCGGGACCGGAGGAGATCGTGACAGGAGGTCTTCTGACTAGGTGAGTAAATGGGTTTTTCTTTTCAGATCTGCTGAAGGATTGTGCATATTGGGGTCAGATCTGCTGAAGGATTGTGCATATTGGGGTCAGATCTGCTGAAGGATTGTGCATATTGGGGTCAGATCTGCTGAAGGATTGTGCATATTGGGGTCAGATCTGCTGAAGGATTGTGCATATTGGGGTCAGATCTGCTGAAGGATTGTGCATATGTGGGTCAGATCTGCTGAAGGATTGTGCATATGGGGGTCATATCTGCTGAAGGATTGTGCATATGGGGGTCAGATTTGCTGAAGGATTGTTCATATTGGGGTCAGATCTGCTGAAGGATTGTGCATATGTGGGTCAGATCTGCTAACAATTTGTGCATATGGG
The DNA here is from genome assembly GCF_040937935.1 of Hyperolius riggenbachi. NCBI lineage: Eukaryota > Metazoa > Chordata > Amphibia > Anura > Hyperoliidae > Hyperolius > Hyperolius riggenbachi. The sequence goes on along the minus strand of NC_090651.1, from coordinate 188,664,381 downwards.
GGTCATATCTGCTGAAGGATTGTGCATATGGGGGTCAGATTTGCTGAAGGATTGTTCATATTGGGGTCAGATCTGCTGAAGGATTGTGCATATGTGGGTCAGATCTGCTAACGATTTGTGCATATGGGGGTCATATCTGCTGAAGGATTGTGCATATGGGGGTCATATCTGCTAACAATTTGTGCATATGGGGGTCATATCTGCTAATGATTTGTGCATATGGGGGTCATATCTGCTGAAGGATTGTCCATATGGGGGTCATATCTGCTAACGATTTGTGCATATGGGGGTCATATCTGCTAACGATTTGTGCATATGGGGGTCATATCTGCTAACGATTTGTGCATATGGGGGTCATATCTGCTAACAATTTGTGCATATGGGGGTCATATCTGCTAACGATTTGTGCATATGGGGGTCATATCTGCTGAAGGATTGTGCATATGGGGGTCATATCTGCTAACGATTTGTGCATATGGGGGTCATATCTGCTGAAGGATTGTGCATATGGGGGTCATATCTGCTAACGATTTGTGCATATGGGGGTCATATCTGCTGAAGGATTGTGCATATGGGGGTCATATCTGCTAACGATTTGTTTTATAATGGTTTTGCGGCTCCCAGTTTTTTTTCTCTTTTCGGAAACGGGTCCAAGTGGCTCTTTATGTCTTAAAGGTTGCAGACCCCTGGCCTAGCACCATAAAAAAGAAATGGGATACAGTTGGGGACGTCAAACTCGGTGAAGGACTTAAGCGTACTCATCCACAACAAGTTTAATAATCATATTCAATGCCAAGCCACTGCCACTAAACCAAATAACATTTTGGGGTGCATTAACCTCCTTGGCGGTAACCCCGTGTGTGACACGGGGTAAGCCGCCGGAGGGTGCCGCTCAGGCCCTGCTGGGCCGATTTACTTAATTTTTTTTTTGCTGGACGCAGCTAGCACTTTGCTAGCTGCGCCAGCACCCCGATCGCCGCCGCCGCCGCGCGCCCGATCGCCGCTATCCGGTGCGGCGCGTGGCCCCCCCCCCCCAGACCCCGAGCGCTGCCTGGCCAATCAGTGCCAGGCAGCGCCGAGGGGTGGATCGGGTCTCCCAATGACGTCCCGACGTCGCTGACGTCGGTGACGTCATCCCGCCCCGTCGCCATGGCGACGGGGGAAGCCCTCCAGGAAATCCCGTTCTTTGAACGGGATTTCCTGATCGGTGATCCCCGAAGGCGATCGAAGCGGGCGGGGGGATGCCACTGAGCATCGGCTATCATGTAGCGAGCCCTCGGCTCGCTACATGATAAAAAAATTTTTTTTAAAAAAAACTGTTGCGCTTCCCCCTGGCGGTATTTTTCATACCGCCAAGGGGGTTAAAGGAGAAAAGAAAACTTGGTATGCTAGTATAATATTGTCCCTGTTTAACTCTCTAGTAAGGCCGCACCTGGAATATGGAATTGAGTTCTGGGCACCACATTATAGGAAAGAAATTGCAGTTTTAGAGTAGGCGCAGAGACGGGCAACAAAATTGATATAAGGGATGGAAGGTCTCACCAGAAAATGTTAAATAAACGAGGCTTATTTAGTCTGGAAAAAAGACGCCTTAAAGGGGATCTAATTAACATGTATAAATACGTCAGAGGGCAATATAGGAGCTTGTCAGATGAGCTTTGTGTCTCTAGGCTTTTGCAAAGGACTAGGGAACTGTAACGATCTGCTAGTGTACAGTAAGTGAGAGCACTAGCAGACAGACAGATATCAGGGGTTCCCAATAAGGAAATTGCGTGCAGACAGTAGAAGGCAGTACTGTCTCGGTACTAATAGATTGGTCAACAAATCGGGTTGGTAACAGATCTGACAGGTAAGGTACAAAATCGCAAGGCAAAATCAGTGTGAGTATACAGGCAGAGGTTGGCAACAGATCAGATAGGCAAAGGTACAGAATCGTTAGGCAAAAGAGTAGTGAGTATTCAAGCAAAGGTCAGCAACAGATCAGATAGGCAAAGGTACAGAATCGTTAGGCAAAAGAGTAGTAAGAGGCAAGGCAGAGGTCAAATAATACAATCACAATAATATACAGTGGGTTGCAACAGAATTAGGCCCCCTTGAAGTTTTCCACATTTTGTCATATTACTGCCACAAACATGAATCAATTTTATTGGAATTCCACATGAAAGACCAACACAAAGTGGTGTACACATGAGAAGTGGAATGAAAATCATACAGGATTCCAAACATTTTTTACAAATAAATAACTGCAAAGTGGTGTGTGCATAATTTGCCTATAGACATTGCCTGATGAGTGCTAATGACTAAATAGAGTGCACCTGTGTGTAATCTAATGTCAGTACAAATACAGCTGCTCTGTGATGGCTTCAGAGGTTGTCTAAGAGAATATTGGGAGCAACAACACCGTGAAGTCCAAAGAACACACAAGCCAGGTCAGGTATCAAGTTGAGAAATTTAAAGCAGGCTTAGGCTACAAAAAGATTTCCAAAGCCTTGAACATCCCACGGAGCACTGTTCAAGCTATCATTCAGAATTGGAAGGAGTATGGCACAACTGTAAACCTACCAAGACAATGCCATCCACCTAAACTCACAGGCCGAACAAGGAGAGCGCTGATCAGAAATGCAGTTAAGAGGCCCATGGTGACTCTGGACGAGCTGCAGAGATCTACAGCTCAGGTGGGAGACTCCGTCCATAGGACAACTATTAGTCAGGCACTGTACAAAGTTGGCCTTTATGGAAGAGTGGCAAGAAGAAAGGCATTGTTAACAGAAAGCATAAGAAGTCCCGTTTGCAGTTTGCCACAAGCCATGTGGGGGACACAGCAACCATGTGGAAGAAGGTGCTCTGGTCAGATAAGACCAAAATGGAACTTTTTGGCCAAAATGCAAAATGCTATGTGTGGCAGAAAACTAACACTGCACATCACTCTGAACACACCATACTCGATGTCAAATATGGTAGTGGCAGCATCATGCTCCTGGGGTGCATCTCTTCAGCAGGGACAGGGAAGCTAGTCAGAGTTGATGGGAAAATGGATGGAGCCAAATACAAGGCAAACTTGGAAGAAAACCTCTTGGAGACTGTCAGGAACCGGCCCGCGGCACGCCTGCGTATACGGTTCCCGACTGCGAGTTTGACCGGATCAAGCGGGGGACAGCCTTATTCAAGCTACAAACAAGGCTGTGACCCCTAAAAAGCTTCTTACTGCCACCACTAGCGGTTTGCTAGACACGTCCACTCGGCTGTCGAGTGCTCAGCACGCAATCCACGTTTTCGTATTTGGGTCAGCTTTGCGCTTTAGGCCGAATACGGGAACGCCACGCACACACACGCACACACACGCACAGTTGCAATCTTACACTGTAGTGAAGCAAAACCACTAACAGTCGTTCCGAACGATACTGTTAGCTACTCTGCTGTCGAGCTACTCGCACTGGCGTTTTCGTACGTTGAGTCAGCTGCGCACTTTAGGCCAACGTATGACAAATGCCCCCACACACAATGCAATTACAATATCATACGGTAGGGTTGCTCAAACGTACAATTAGGCATGGATTTATACACAGTTGCACTTCAGTCTCTTCTAGGCTATGAGTGTTAGTTTAGTACAGCAGAAGTCAAACTTATTTAAATAACAATTTAATATTCCAGAAAAAACATGGAACAATGCAGAACAGAATATATACAAAAGATTACAAAAAATAAAATAAAAAGTTACAAAATTAAGAGTTTACAAAGATACACACAAAGCGATTTGCTTTCCGAAATAACAGGGATCCAGATAGAAGAACCTTGGACTTTTGTGGACGGACAGAGTCTGGTTGGACCAGGAGCCCACTTAGCTTGGGCCGGGAGTCCAGCTGCAGCTACCGTCAGGAGGGGACTGATTTTAGGTATCTGTCCCCTGCTTTTTATAATGGAATATTTGCCTTGAGGCTGCAAGCCTGTTTGGACGGGGGGGAACTAGTTTTTTTTTTTTTTTTTTTGAAAGAATAATTTTTTTATTTTTTTATAACATAGTAATACAACAGTGTATTACAACAGTTACATAACAGCAACATACAACATTTGTGGCGTATAGCTCCTGTGACACGGCTGCCCTGATGAGAGGGCTAGCAGCCCAAGGGTCCAAGACCAGCAGTTTCGCTGGGCCTGGGCCCTCCTGGACAGACCATGTGCTCCCCTGCCTGCTGCCTGGTTTAGTGTTAAGTTGTTACGTCAGGTGGTTCAGTCATCAAGCTGAAGATTGTGGTAAGAGGTCCAGCATGACCATA